>NW_022436952.1:7153580-7155554 GCF_009761245.1 Sapajus apella | reverse complement strand
AAAAAAAAAAAAAAAAAAAAAAAAGAAAGAGTTTCTATATTCTTGCACAGTGGAGTGCAGTGGTGCCATCTCGGCTCACTGCAACTTCTGCCTCCCAGGTTCAAGCGATTCTCTTGCCTCAGCCTCCCGAGTGGCTGGGAAAACAGGCATGCACCACGACGCCCAGCTAATTTTTTGTATTTTCAGTAGAGACAGGGTTTCTCCGTGTTGGTCAGGCTGGTGGTCTCAAACCCCGGACCTCAGTTGATCCGCCCACCTCGGCCTCCAACAGTGCTGGCATTACAAGTGTGATCCACTGTGCCCGGCCTCAGTGGCTGTTTATAATTGCCCTTCCCTGAAGGGGGAAGGAGTATTTTTTTTTTTTTAATCTTTTCAGCATGTGGTCCCTGATCCCTATGTGTGGGGCAGCTTGGTGCAAACGACCACATGTTTCAGGGCACTTAAACCTTCTTCTTCTTTTTTTTTTTTTTTTTTGAGGCAGAGTCTTGTTTCATCGCCAGGCACCAGGCTGGAGTGCAGTGGCGCGACCTCGGCTCACTGCAACCTCCGCCTCCCGGGTTCAAGAAATTCTCCTGCCTAACACTCCCCAGTAGCTGGGACTACAGGCGCGTGTCACCACACCCAGCTAATTTTTGTATTTTTAGTAGAGACAGGGTTTCACCATGTTGGCCAGGATGGTCTCGATTTCTTGACCTTGTGATCTGCCCCCCTGGCCTCCCAAAGTGCTGGGATTCCAGGCGTGAGCCACCGCGCCGGGCCCACTTAAACCTTCTTTTTGTTGGCCTGGCCCGGTGGCTCACACCTGTAATCCCAGCACTTTGGGAGGCTAAATTCTGCCTTTATGGTACTCAACTGGCTAAGGAACAAAAAGGCCCACCTGGCATCCAGTTCTCTTTACTGGTTCATGGCTATTCTTTCTTTCTTTTATTTTTTAAGATGGGGTTTCACCATGTTGGTCAGGCTGGTCTTGAACTCCCGACCTCAGGTGATCTGCCCGCCTTGGCCTCCAAAGTGCTTGGATTACAGGCATGAGCCACCACAACCGGCCTCTTTTTTTTTTTTTTTTTTTTTTTTTTTGAGACAGTGTCTCGCTCCTACACCAGGCTGGAGTGCAGTTGTGCCATCTCGGCCCACTGCAACCTCTGCCTCCAGGTTCAAGTGATTCTTCCGCCTCAGCCTCCCGAGTAGCTGGTACTACAGGCATGCGCCACCACGCCAGGCTAATGTTTGAATTTTTTAGTAGAGACGGAATTTCACCATGTTGGTCAGGATGGAATGGCTATTCTTTTTTTTTTTTCTTTTTTAAAGGTGGGGTTTCACCATGATGGCCAGGCTGGTCTTGAACTCCTGACCTCAGATGATCCACCCACCTCAGCCTCCCAAAGTGCTAGGATTACAGGCGTGAGCCACCGCGCCCAGCCGGCATGGCTATTCTTATAAAGCTCATAGTATGCTCTGGAAGTGAAAATCTGCATGTGGCGCCCACCTAAGGTCAGAGACATCTGATACTCCAAGATTGGACCCCACAGGAGGGTGCTCCAGGGGTCTTGCTGACCTCATCCTGCCCAAAGGAGACGCTCTCCGCAGAGGTTCTGAGATCTTAGTACTAAGCCCTCCTTAGAATTTTCTCTTGCACTTGCAAAGCTGTTTGTCCCCAACATTGTTTGGAATCTGGAGTTTGCTGTTGAATGGGAAAATGGAAAGGCATTGCATGTACCCGGGCTTTTGTGCTGCAGTTATAACGCAGGGAGCCTGATTAACGCGTGATGCCCTCCTTTGGTAGAGTTTGGCCCCAGGGCTCTTTGGAGTATGAGGAGGTTTGGCCCTTTTTTCTTTTTCTTTCTTTTTCTTTTTGAGACAGCCTTGCTCTGCCACCCAGGCTGGAGTGCAGTGGCACGATCTTGGCTCACTGCAACCTCTGCCTCCTGGGTTCAAGCAATTCTCCTGCCTCAGCCTCCCAAGTAGCTTGGACTA
>NW_022436952.1:7118206-7148580 GCF_009761245.1 Sapajus apella | reverse complement strand
GTGAATTGCCTGAGGTCAGTAGCTCCAGACCAACCTGGCCAACATGGTGAAACCCATCTCTACTAAAAATATGAAAATTAGGTTGGGCGTGGTGGCTCATGCCTGTAATCCCAGCACTTTGGGAGGCCCAGGTGGGCAGATCACCTGACATCAGGAGTTCAAGACCAGCCTGGGCAATATGGTAAAACCCCATCTCTACTACAAATACAAAAATTAGCCAGACATAATGGTGCACACCTGTAGTCCCAGCTACTCTCGAGGCTGAGGCAGGAGAACTGATTGAACCCGGGAGGCAGAGATTGCAGTGAGACGAGATCGCCTCACTATACTCCAGCCTGGGTGACAGAGTGAGACTTCGTCTCAAAAATAAAACAGAAATAAAACTGCCATGGAGACTGCTTTACCCAAAATTTTGATTCACAACCTTCATTGGATTACCTGTTGGAGCAAAGTAAAACTGGCAAACTTGTATTGCTACCTCATGGCTAAAGTTCCAAGCTATTAGATCTTCATTTGTGTGTGTATACATGTCTAGATGTGTTTATTTATATGTACACTTATTGTTATATGTTGTACCAAAATTGGCTAGTAAGTAAAAGAGTGCTCATAAATTAAGCTTAAGCAATTTTCAAGTTCACATGACTTAAAGTAAAACTTTACTAAACAAGTTAGCTTTAAAATTATTGGTAGAAGAAAAATAGAAATGCCTTCAGAATTGTCAGCATACATTTTGTCTGAATTTTATGTTTGTCTTCACTAGATTTTTTTTTTTTGAGACTGAGTCTTGCTCTGTCACCCAGGCTGGAGTGCAGTGGCAAGATCTCAGACTGCAACCTCCGCCTCCCGGGTTCAAGCGATTCTCCTGTCTCAGCCAAGTAGCTGGGATTACAGGCATGCACCAGCACGCCCAGCTAACTTTTGTATTTTTAGTAGTAATGGGGTTTCACCATGTTGGCCAAGCTGCTCTCCAACTCCTAACCTCAGGTGATCTGCCCCACTCGGCCTCCCAAAGTACCAGAATTACAGGTGTGAACCACCTCACCCACCTGGGCCTGCTAGATATTATTATTATTATTATTATTATTATTTGAGACGGAGTTTCGCTCTTGTTGCCCTTGCTGGAGTGCAATGGTGTGATCTTGGCTCACCGCAACCTCCGCCTCCCAAGTTCAAGTGATTCTCCTGCCTCAGCCTCACAAGTAGCTGGGATTACAGGAATGCACGACCACACCTGGCTGATTTTGTATTTTTTTTTTTTTTCGAGATGGAGTTTCACTCTTGTTACCCAGGCTGGAGTGCAATGGCGCGATCTCGGCTCACCGTAACCTCCGCCTCCTGGGTTCAGGCAATTCTCCTGCCTCAGCCTCCTGAGTAGCTGGGATTACAGGCACGCACCACCATGCCCAGCTAATGTTTTGTGTTTTTAGTAGAGACGGGGTTTCACCATGTTGACCGGGATGGTCTCGATCTCGTGACCTCATGATCCACCCGCCTCAGCCTCCCAAAGTGCTGGGATTACAGGCTTGAGCCACCGCGCCCGGCCACGTGGTTTAAAGTAAAAGAAGCAATGATTAGAAATGTATCCTTCGTGATAGGTTCCTCCCCTTCCTGGGTTCAAGCGATTCTCCTGCCTCAGCCTTCTGTGTAGCTGAGATTACAGAAGCCTGCCACCACGCCTGGCTATTTTTTGTATATTTTGTAGAGACAGGGTTTCACCATGTTGACCAAGCTGGTCTTGAAATCCTGACCTCAGGTGATCCACCTGTCTCAGCCTCCCAAAGTGCTGGGATTACAGGAGTGAGCCGCTGTGCCCGACCTCATGATAGGTTCTATAGCAAATTCTACTGTAAAGGCTACAGTTACACAACAGACTTTAAATTCTCTTGTGAAAGTTATAACTGGAATTGGCTAAACAGAAAAGTACCTGTGCAGCTGCTAACACTTGTGGCCTATGGAGAAATACATCAAATGTAAGTTACAAAAATTCAGTTGTAGGCTGGGCGTGGTGGCTCATGCCTGTAATCCCAGCACTTTGGGAGGCTGAGGCCGGTGGATCACCTGAGGTTAGCAGCTCGAGACCAGCCTGCCCAACAGGTGAAACCCCATCTCTACTAAAAATAAAAAATTAGCTGGGTGTGGTGGCAGGTGTCTGTAGTCCCAGCTACTCGGGAGGCTGAGGAAGGAGAGTTGCTTGAACCCAGGAGGTGGAAGTTGCAGTGAGCCGAGATCACGTCACTGCACTCCATCCTGGGTAACAGAGTGAGTTTTTGTCTCAAAAAAAAAAAAAAGCTGGGCACACTGGCTCTTGCCTGTAATCCGAGCACTTTGGAAGGCCGAGGTGGGCGGAGTCTCACCACGTCATTTTCAAGTTAAGATGTCCTCATGGTGGCTGCATATTTCTTTCAGCTTCTGTTATTCCAGTTCAAGAGACCATTTGCCATTCTAGAGATGGCTGCATGCAAGCACTGAAAACCTTTGAGAGACTACAGCACACCAGAGAGACTATTATTATGAATATTGGGAGGATAATACCAAGAGTTTGGAGTATGCTCCTTACCCAGGGTCCCCATAAACCAAACCACCTAAAATTAAATAAAGAATGAGCTAGATGAAGAATCTACTTGCTTGACTAAGTGGTCTTTTTGTTAATCCCCTATAACTGTTTTTTGTTTGTTTGTTTGTCTTTTTTTTAGAGATGGAGTCTTGCACTGTCACCCAGGCTGGAGTGCAGTGGCATGATTTCAGAGCTCACTGCAACCTCCGCCTCCTGAGTTCAAGCAATTCTTCTGCCTCAGCCTCCCAGGTAGCTGGGACTACATGCACGTGCCACCATGGCCGGCTAACTTTTGTATTTTTAGTAGAGCCAGGGTTTCACCATATTGACCAGGCTGGTCTCAAACCCCTGACCTTGTGCTCTGCCCTACTCAGCCTCCCAAAGTGTTGGGATTACAGGCATGAGCCACCACTCCCAGCCCCGGTTTTGTTTTTTCTTCTGCGAATCTCTATAACAAACATTTCTGATAGCATAGGTAGTACCCCCTGAAGTTCCCACTGCATCTTTTAACCAAGTTCATTTCCTCTCGCCCAGAGACAATCAAGCGTCAGATAATCATGCAACAAAGGTTCCAGCCAGTTCCATGTGAAGACACCACCTCTGGACATGAAGAAGCTACTCTGCCCCCAAGCCAACATGAAGCAGTTATAGAAAAAAGACAATCAGTATTTAAACTCACAAAAAAACTCTGTAACAAGGCCTCTGAGCCTCTATGCTAGGGCCCTCTCTCACATTTTCATTTTCAATAAATCCCTTCATGCCTTCCTTGCTTTGTGTGTTTTGTTCAAGTCTTTGTTCAAGATGCCAAGAACCTGGATATCCTCCACCGTTAACACCACTAATTTCTCTAAAACAAAAACCAGATTTTATTACTTCCTCACTTAACAGTCCTCCATTAGCTCCTTGATAGATTCCTTAGTGCTATCAAAATCACCTATGATGTTTTCTATTCTTTTTTTTTTGTTTTTTGAGATGGAGTTTTTCTCATGTTGCCCAGGCTGGAGTGCAGTGACCTGATCTCGACTCGATGCAACCTCTGCCTCCCGGGTTCAAGAGATTCTCCTGCCTCAGCCTCTGGAGTAGCTGGGATTACAGGCGCTGGCCACCACACCCAGCTAATTTTTTGCATTTTTAGTAGATGGGGTTTCACCATGTTGGCCAGGCTGGTGTTGAATTCCTGACCTCAGGTGATACACCTAGGCCTCCCAAAGTGCTGGGATTACAGGCATGAACCACCGCACCTGACCTATTACCTATTTTTTAACTACCTCCTCACAACTTCATGAGTAGGTATTTTTTTTTTTTCTTAATTTTTTTTTTTAAGACGGCTTTTCACCATGTTGGTCAGACTGGTCTTGAACTCCCGACCTCAGGTGATCCACCCGCCTTGGCCTCCAAAGTGCTTGGATTACAGACATGAGCCACCACACCTGGCCCATGAGTAGGTATTTTCTACTTCACAACTGCCGATAGTGAAACATAAAAGATTAAGATAATTTGCCTGAAGTTCCTGGACCATATGTAGTGGAACTGAGCTTTACAGCCAGGCAAACTGACTTAAGAGTTCAACTCCAAGGCCCTTCCTGGTTAGAATCCTCTGCATGTGATTTTTTTTTTTTTTTAATTATTTTTTATTCTGTATAAAGATGGGGTTTCACCATGATGGCCAGGCTGGTCTTGAACTCCTGACCTCAGGGGATCCAACCACCTCGGCCTCCCAAAGTGCTAGGATTACAGGCGTGAGCCACCGCGCCCGGCCCTCTGCATGTGCTTCTAACAGGTTAACTCCGATTGGGTAGCTATTTTATGCTCATTATGGAACCCTCGATGGCCAACACAGTGCCTGGCACGCAGGAGGTGGTCCTGGGGCATTTGATGACCTCTAGGCAGTGGAGGGGCAGTCGAGGAAGACCAGGGCCCCAGGCGCCTACATGGGCGAGATGCACAAGGTCGGGCCTTGGCGGCCGGTGTTCCCCGTCCCCGCACTCGCCAACAAGGGGCCCGGCCGCTGGCAAGTCCTGGTGCCTTCCTCGTCTCCAGGCTTTGCGGATCTTGGTCACTAGGAAAAGGCGGGGCCGCTGGGCCTGTAACGACCGTATACACCGAGACCCGCGGCAGGAAATACGGCGCGTGGTTTCCGGCGCGCTCAGATGACGCGCGCTCGGGCTTCCGCCTGGGGAGCCGACGGCGGAGCCCCGGACGGCGAGACCTGGGGCCCGGGCAGCTGGGCGGCCGCGGGCCCAGGGCGGGGATGCACCGCCGCGGGGTGGGAGCTGGCGCCATCGCCAAGAAAAAACTTGCAGAGGTGAGCAGGAAAAAGGCCTGTCCACAACCTGCCCCTGACCCGTGAGAGATTGGATTCTCCTGGAGCAGAGCCCTACCCGTTAATCACCTCCCAGCAGAATCTAAGAAGGGCTTCTCGACCCTGGGACACTGAATTTCTCCAGTTGCCGGTGGATTGGCAGCGTTCCCAGATGCCTGGCCTTTTCTCCCACTTCCCTAAGTTTAGCTACAAATGGGATTCTACTCCTTGAACCTTATCCTCTCCCTAAGAAAACCATTTAAGAGAGACCCTCCCTTTTCATTCTAAAGCTGTGGCAACACAAGTGGGGGACCCCAGCGCCCACTCTCTTAACTAATGCTGGTCTCTTTGTCTGACAGGCCAAGTATAAGGAGCGAGGGACGGTCTTGGCTGAGGACCAACTAGCCCAGGTGAGTCGGTTGGGGGACTCCAGGCAGAAAGGGAGATGAAACAGGGCTGACCAAGACACCTTTGATATAAACCTGATCGTGTAGATTGAACTAGAAATAGGGTGTTTGGCAAATTTGGATTTCTGAGCTGCTGAGATCTTTTAGGTGACTTACTAATAACAATAATGATTAACATCTTTGAGTGATTACATGCTTGTAACGTCCCAGGTATTTGTCTATTTTCTTTACATAGATTGTCTTGTTCAATCCTCATTACAATCCCATAAGGAAGGAACAGTATTATTGTGTTTTTTTTTTGTTTGTTTGAGAGTGAGTCTCTAACACCCAGGTTGGCGTGCAGTGGCGTGATCTCGGCTCACTGCAGCCCCCTCCTCCCTGGTTCAAGCGATTCTTGTGCCTCAGCCTAAGTAGCTGGAATTACAGGCATGCTCAGCCACGTCCAGCTGATTTTTTTTTTTTTTTTGAGACGGAGTTTCGCTCTTGTTACCCAGGCTGAAGTGCAATGGTGCGATCTCGGCTCACCGCAACCTCCGCCTCCCGGGTTCAGGCAATTCTCCTGCCTCAGCCTCCTGAGTAGCTGGGATTACAGGCACGTGCCACCATGCCCAGCTAATTTTTTGTATTTTTAGTAGAGACGGGGTTTCACCATGTTGACCAGAATGGTCTTGATCTCTTGACCTCGTGATCCACCCGCCTCGGCCTCCCAAAGTGCTGGGATTACAGGCGTGAGCCATCGTATGCAGCTGTATTCTGACTTTAAAATTGAGAGCTGGGCTTGGTAGCTTACACCTGTAATCCCAGCACTTTAGGAAGCTGAGGAGGGGGGATTACTGGAGGTCAGGAATTCGAGATCAGCCTGGCCAACATGGTGAAGCCCCGTCTCTACTAAAAATACAAAAATTAGGCGGCGTGGTGGTGGGCACCTGTAGTCCCAGCTACTCAGGAGGCTGAGGCAGGAGAATTGCATGAACCCTGGAGGTGGAGGTTATAGTGAGCTGGGATCGTGCCAGTGCACTCCAGCTTGGGAGATAGAGCAAGACTCCATCTCCAAAAAAAAAAAGACGGCCAAGTGAGGTGGCTCACGCCTGTATTTCCAATACTTTCGGAGGCCAAGGTGGGCGGATCACCTGAGGTTGGGAGTTTGAGACCAGCCTGACCAACATGGAGAAACCCCATCTCACCTAAAAATACATAATTAGCCAGGTGTGATGGCTCATGCCTGTAATCCCAGCTACTCTCGAGGCTGAGGCGGGAGAATCGCTTGAAGTTGGCAGATGGAGGTTTCAGTGAGCTGAGATTGTGCCATTGCACAGCCTGGGCAACAAGAGTGCAACTCCCATCTCACAAAAAAAAAGAAAAAAAAAAAAGAAAAGAAAAAAAAAGAAAAATTGAGAACACTGGGGTATTAAGTAATGTATCCAAGGTTACATGGGTAGTTAGTGGTAGAGCTGTTATTGATTTAGATCCTCTGGGGCTTTTCATTTTAAATACCTCAGAATAAAATGAAAGTATTGCCTAATCTGTGGCACCCACACCACCATGATGGTATCTAGGCACACACCAGGAGAGTGTGTGAGTGATGGGGGGTGTGCAACTCCTGTGCAGTTTTATTTTCCAACCCTTCCCTTTTCACATGCTCCGAGTTTACCCAGTTACTGAGATTGGGGAAGAAGTGGAGGAGGCCATCAAGCAGGAAAATGGGCCTGTGAGCTGAGAAAAAATAGTAGACCCAGGCTGTGTTCTTCAAAAGCTCCCACTTACAGGGGAGATGGCATGCAGGAATCAACTGAAAATGGTGATTAAAAGAATGTGGAGGTTTCTGCTTCCATGGTGGCTCATGCCTGTAATCCCAGCATTTCGGGAGTCTGAGGCAGGAGGATCGTGAGGTCAGGAGTTCAAGACCAGCCTGACCAACATGGTGAAACCCCGTCTTTTTTTTTTTTTTTGAGACGGAGTTTCGCTCTTGTTACCCAGGCTGGAGTGCAATGGCGCGATCTCGGCTCACCGCAACCTCCGCCTCCTGAGTTCAGGCAATTCTCCTGCCTCAGCCTCCTGAGTAGCTGGGACTACAGACACGCGCCACCATGCCCAGCTAATTTTTTGTAGTTTTAGTAGAGACGGGGTTTCACCATGTTGACCAGGATGGTCTCGATCTCTTGACCTCGTGATCCACCCGCCTCAGCCTCCCAAAGTGCTGGGATTACAGGCTTGAGCCACCATGCCCGGCCGAAACCCCGTCTTTTAAAAAAAAAAACAAAAACCCACAAAAATTAGCTAGGTGTGGTGGTGCGTGCCTATAGTCCTAGCTACTTGGGAGGCTGAGGCAGGAGAATCACTTGAACTGGGAGGCAAAGGTTGCAGTGAGCTGAGATCACGCCAGTGCACTCAAGCCTGGGCAACAAAGTGAAACTCTGTCTCAAAAAAAATAAAATAACATATATTGATTGATTGATTGAGATAGAGTCTTGCTATGTTGCCCAGGCTGATCTGGAACTCCTGGGGCCAAGTGATCCATTGTGGGATTACAGGCATGAGCCTCCATTCCCGGCTAGACCCAAAAGGTTAAACAGGTTCATGCTATACTTCATTTTTTTCCCATTCAGCCTTTTTGTCAGGGGGTAAAGATATTCTAATGGGTGAACACTGCATTTCCTCATTTCTAAGATAAAATGAATTATTAGGTATACCTTCAAATTAATAACATTTTTTCTGAGAACAAAGGAATACCACATTGTATATACACCTTTGTCTTTTTTTGTGCATGTATTTGGTTGTATATATGTGTGCCTTGATTATTAAATGCATCCTGATTTTAGAACAGGAACACATGAAAAATGTATATTTTGAAATCGAGAAAACAGTACAGCATCTCATTTCTGCTGACAATAGAACTGTGAAGGAGAGGCAGGGATAAAGAGAGAGAGACCGTAAACAGCATAATGGTAGGCCGAGGGAGACTGGTTATTTCAGGCACTGCCATGCCACAGGGCTAGGGACCTATTTTTGGCATCCGATTATCATCTTGCTGGGCTGCCCTTAACCACTCCCTGTCCATCCAACAGATGTCAAAGCAGTTGGACATGTTCAAGACAAACCTGGAAGAATTTGCCAGCAAGCACAAGCAGGAGATCCGGAAGAATCCTGAGTTCCGCGTGCAGTTCCAGGACATGTGTGCAACCATTGGCGTAGATCCTCTGGCCTGTAAGAAGTTGTCTGTAGGGGTCCAGTGTTCTTACAGAGTACCTGAGGGACAGAAGCTCATAGAGTTGTTGTCACCACTATTCGGCATCCACTAGAAAGGCCTGCAGGAAGACCCAGAGGGGAGTGCCTGGCAGAATGGCTACTTCCTAGTCTGATAGGGAAGATAGACTGACTATACGCTGAGTTCCCATTGTCCATGATCTTTCCTTGAATGATCTACAGTAGAATTTTTTATGGCATTTTCCCTCTTTTTTTTCTTTTTCTTTTTTTTTTTTGAGACGGAGTTTCACTCTTGTTACCCAGGCTGGAGTGCAATGGCGTGATCTCGGCTCACCGCAACCTCTGCCTCCTGGGTTCAGGCAATACTCCTGCCTTGGCCTCCTGAGCAGCTGGGATTACAGGCATGTGCCACAATGCCCAGCTAATTTTTTGTATTTTTAGTAGAGATGGGGTTTCACCATGTTGACCAGGATGGTCTCGATCTCTTGACCTCGTGATCCATCCGCCTCGGCCTCCCAAAGTGCTGGGATTACAGGCGTGAGCCACCGCGCCCGGCATTTTCCCTCTTTTTAAAAAAAGTGTTTAACTTTGGCCAGGCACAGTGGTTCATGCTTGTAATCCCAGCACTTTGGGAGGCCGAGGCAGGTGGCTCACCTGAACCCAGGGGTTCAAGATCAGCCTGGGCAACATGGCGAGACTCCATCTCTACAAAAACTATAAAAATTTGCCAGGTGTGGTGGCATGTGTCCATCATCCAGCTACTTAGGCGCCTGAGGTCAGAGGATTGCTTGAGCCTGGGAAGTCAAGACTGCAGCAAGACTCTCGCCCAGGCTGGAGTGCAGTGGCGCCATCTTGGCTCACTGCAACCTCCATCTCCTGGATTCAAGCGATTCTCATCTCTCAGCCTTTCAAGTAGCTGGGGGTGCCACCACACCTGGCTAATTTTTGTATTTTTTGTAGAGAGGAGGTTTCACCATGTTGCCCAGTTTGGTCTCGAACTTTTGAGCTTAAGTGATTGGCCTTTCTTGTCCTCCCAAAGTGCTGGGATTATAGGCGTCAGCCACTGCACTGAGCCCTCATATTTATGAACTTTGAAAAATATTATTGGCCAGGTGCAGTGGCTCATGCCTGTAATCCCAGCACTTTGCGAGGCCAAGGCCGGTGGATCATGAGGTCAGGAGATCAAAACCATCCTGGCTAACACAGTGAACCCCCCGTCTCTACTAAAAATACAAAAACTTACCCGGGCATGGTGGCATGGGCATGTAATCCCAGCCACTAGGGAGGCTTAGACAGGAGAATTGCTTGAACCCAGGAAGCGGAGGTTGCAGTGAACCAAGATCGTGCCATTGCACTCCAGCCTGGGTGACAGAGCAAGAATTCATCTAAAAAAAAAAAAAAAAAAATTACTGACTAGCCTTTAAAAAAAAAAAAATTATTAATTTATTATTTTTTAGTGTTGAGATGTCTGTCACCCAGGCTGGAGTGCATTGGTGCAATCAGCCCACTGCAGCCCTCAACTCCAGGGTTCAAGTTATTTTCTTGTCTCAACCTCCCAAGTGGCGCTAGAAGTAGAGGCATGAGCCACTGTGCCTGGCCCGAACTTTTTAAACATATATGGGATTATAATATAATTACCACTAATCTACAACTTGCATTTTTCTTAACTTTTTTTTTTTTTTGGGATGGAGTATAGCTTTTGGTGCCCAGGCTAGAGTGCAGTGGCAAGATCTCAGCTCACTACAAGCTTCACTACCCGGGTTCAAGTGATTCTCCTCCCTCGGACTCTTGAGTAGCCAGGATTACAGGTGCCTGCCACCATGCCCAGCTAATTTTGTATTTTTAGTAGATATGGGTTCTCCATGTTGGTCAGGCTGGTCTCGAACTCCTGCATGAGCCACTGCGCCCAGCCCGCATTTTTCACCAAATAGAATATTGTCTTTAGTGGGTTATTTTTTATTTCTACACTCCTGGTAACTTGCAGAACATTCAGTGGATTTTTAAATGCCGAATCTGCATATTCTTTCTCTTAGTCTTGTCTAGACCATATTTTCCATTATATTTCACTAGATCTAGATGCTTTGTGAATGGAAACTTGCTTTTTTCAGTATCCTGAGTCAGAATTAGCCAAGTAGGAATGACTTTTGTTTTGCTTTATTTGTTTATTTTTTTGAGACAGAGTTGCGCTCTTGTTGCCCAGGCTGGAGTATGGTGGCGCGATCTTGGCTCACTGCAACCTCTGCCTCCTGGGTTCCACTGATTGTCCTGCCTTATCCTCCTGAGTAGCTGGGATTACAGGCACACACCACCACTCCTGGCTAATTTTTTGTATTTTTAGTAGAGATGGGGTTTTGCCATGTTGGCCAGGCTAGTCTTGAACTCTTGGTCTCAAGTGATCTGCCCGCCTCAGCCTCCCAAAGTGCTGGGGATTACAGATGTGAGTCATCACGCCCGGCCAGAAATGACTTTTAGATTACCCACCCTCTGTAACTGTCTGACCCTGTTCTTCAGCAAGAGTTAACCATGAGTCTGATTGTTTTCTTTCTTTTTTTTTTTTTTGAAATGGAGTCTCATTCTGTCACCGAGGCTGGAGTACAGTGGCACAATCTCTGCTCACTGCAACCTCCACCTCCCGGGTTCAAGTGATTCTCCTGCTTCAGCCTCCTGAGTAGCCGGGACTATAGGGCGTGCACCAGCGTGCCCAGATAATTTTTGTATTTTCAGTAGAAATGGGATTTCACCACGTTGGCCAGGATTGTCTTGATCTCTTGACCTCATGATCTGCCCACCTTGGCCTCCCAAAGTGCTGGGATTACAGGCTTGAGCCACTGCGCCCAGCTGAGTCTGATTGTTTTCTGAGTAGCAGATGGAGCAGAAGAACTTCAGGGCGTGCAGGGAAGACTTCCCATATGATAGATGTTTTAAACCAGCTTTGAAAGAAAAGAAGGGATATAAATTAATCAATAACCAAGATTTTGTTTTTCTGTCTTGTAGCTGGAAAAGGATTTTGGTCTGAGATGCTGGGCGTGGGGGACTTCTATTATGAACTAGGTGTCCAAATTATCGAAGTGTGCCTGGCGCTGAAACATCGGAATGGAGGTGAGGGTGGCTAGGTCCTGTGAACTGGACTCTGGGACTTCTCTGAGAGGGAGAAAACCATAAAAGATTATCGTTTCCATCCTGCAGTCTACAGGTCTCTAAGGACTTGAGAAACATCTTAGCTGTTTCATGCAGTTGAATCCATGGCAAGTCTCCATGGCCAAGGGTAAATAGAATTACCTGAATGATTGTCTGTGTTTTCCAAAGATCTTTGGCCAGGAAGGTCTAGTCTCTAGTCTGTACAGAAAATAGTAAGGAGGTAGGAAATAGGCCTTTTCCCCTGATGTCTGATGTGTCTGGAGTGATTTTCTCATTAGTATCTGTAGGCCTGCACTGCCTCTCTGATGTATGGGAATGCAGCTGAGTCTCTGTGTTCCCTAAAATGTGTTTCCCTAAAATTAAAAATGGTCATCTGGTGATGCCATCTTTCTTATAAGCACATTAAATGGTGTGGATTGAAGTTACAGAAAGAAAACCTAAAACCACTTATAAGTCATCCACTATAAATAGACATGGCCTTGTTGTCAATAGGACATTTATAGTTTTTCAAAGATCACACTGCTTTTGCTTTTAGATTTCTATAACTCTCACTCTCGACAGGCCTAGCAAGGTCTCAGAATCCATTTATCATATTATGGCCAGTTATTTCATAAGGAAAGAGTTAAAAAAAATTAGGAACTACAATGTTATTTGCTAGTCATAGGCCGCTGGAATGTAACTGTCCACTTATTTAAAGTGGGTAATCTCTTTGTCTGATTTCTGTTCCCCATCTCCAATAGGTCTGATAACTCTGGAGGAACTACATCAACAGGTGTTGAAGGGAAGGGGCAAGTTCGCCCAGGATGTCAGTCAGTAGGTCTTGTCTTCCAATCCCTTGGAGTATAGAAAGAGGTCTTTATAATTCAGATGTAACTCTTTTCTCCCTATTCCTCATGTTTAGGCTAGCTTTGAAATCTGTATGGTCTCCGTATCATACAGAAAAAAAAAAAACAGGCTGGGCCTGGTGGCTCACGCCTGTAATCCCAGCACTTAGGGAGGCTGAGACAGGTGGATCACGAGGGCAAGAGATCAAGACCATCCTGGCCAACATGGTGAAACCCCATCTCTACTAAAAAAAAAAAAAAAAAAAAAAATTAATTGGGCATGGTGGCGCATGCCTATAGACACAGCTACCCGGGAGGCTGAGGCAGGAGAATTGCTTGAACCTGGGAGATGGAGGTTGCAGTGAGCTGAGATTGTGCCACTGCACTCCAGCCTGATGACAGAGTGAGACTCCGTCTCAAAAGGGAAAAAAAAAAAAACAAAAACCAACCAAACAAAAAAATATAAATGTTTAAAAGGCGGGGTCTCACTGTTGACCGCGCTAGCGTACGGTGGCACGATCCTAGCTTACTGCTACCGTGCTTGTAGCTTACTGCAGCTTCAAACTCTTGGGCTCAAGTAATCCTCCCATCTCAGCCTCCCAAGTATCTGGGATTATAGGCATGGACTAGTATGCCTGGCTATTTTTAGAAAACAGAAAATATAGAGATATTAAAAAAAAAAAGCAAAAACCATCCATTATTTTTCTACTAAGATATTGCAACTGCTATACATTTTAATATAGTTCCTTCTAAGCATTTTTTTTTCTTCTTCTTCTTTTCTTTTGGTGCAGTGACTCGGATCCGAACCGACTAAGCATTTTTTTATGTATTATTTTTTAACAAACTTGGGGCTATATATAGTGGCTTTTTTTTTTTTTTTTTTTTTTTTTGAGACGGAGTCTCGCTGTCGCCCAGGGTGGAGTGCAGTGACCCGCTCTCAGCTCACTGCAACCTCTGCCTTTCAGGATTGAGCAATTCTCGTGCCTCAGCCTCTGCAGTAACTGTGATTACAGGCATGCGCCACCACGCCCAGCTAATTTTTGTATTAGTAGAGATGGGGTTTCACCATGTTGGCCAGGCTGTTTTGAACTCCTGGCCTCAAGTGATCTGCCCACCTCAGCTTTCCAAAGTGCTGGGATTACAGGTGTGAGTCACCATGCCTGGCTACGGCCGCATGTAGTCTTGAGATTTGGGGCCAAGGAGACTAGCGTAGGAGACTAGAAAGGTTGGGGAAGGAGGTGGTGGTGAGATGATGGAATATAAATTGATCTAGTTCGCCAGCCTCTGTATGTCAGTCCAGTTTGAGAAAAGATAAAAAGCTGTTTTTGATGTAACTTCCAAGGAGTCAGCCTACTATGAGATCGTAAAGACTAGAATATTCAAAGAAAAATAATGAAGCTGGGCACAGCAGCTTACACCTGTAATTCCAGCCCTTTGGGAGGCTGAGGTGGATCTCTTGAGGACAGGAGTTCAGGACCAGCCTGGGCAATGTAGTGAGATCTCGTCTCTACAAAAAATAAAATTAGTTGGGTGTTGAGGCATGCACTCATAGTTCTAGGCTGCGGTGAACTATGATTGCACCACTGTACTCCAGCCTGGGACACAGAGCAAGATCTCTACTTCTTTTTTTTAATTTTTTTGAGACTGAGTCTTGCTCTGTCACCCAGGCTGGAGTGCAGTGGCATGATTTTGGCTCACTGCAACCTCCGTCTCTTGGGTTCATGTGATTCTGCCTCAGCCTCCCGAGTAGCTGGGATTACAAGTACCTGCCACCATGCCCTGCTAGTTCTTGTATTTTTAGTAGAGATGGGGTTTCACCATGTTGGCCAGGCTGGTCTCGAACTCTTGGCCTCCCAAAGTGCTGGGATTACAGGTGTGAGCCACCTCGCCCAGCCAAGACTTCATCTCTTTAAAAAAAAAAAAAAAAAAAGGGGGTAACAAAAGATTACTAACCATACTCATTGCAAATTATTCTCATGAAGAGGGTGAGCATTTGAAGCATTTCAGTTTGCTATTTTTGGAGGCTGGAGAATGCATTCCAATCTACCTAAAAGTGCCCTTTTCCTTGTTTTTTGGGTGATATATTTTTGAGCTTTGGCAGAGGTTTTAAACTCTGTGTGTGGGCTGGATATGTGATCTACACACTGTCTTGTAGGTTTTCTTTTTCTCTGATTTTAGTTAGAATCAGAAAACTTGGCAATATTGGGCCTGAATTTCCAGATGGTGATAATCAGCTGTGTTGCCCCCTTTAAAAAAGATAAGCATTCTGTAGTTTGCCACAGGTCACAGTACCCCATTGCCTCTTTAGCTCACTCATTCACATTTCCTGATGGGCTTCTGCAGGTGTGTCTTTGACCTCTGTCTGGGTGTTGGAATGAGTGGTTTGCTGAGTGGAGAACCTGACTCCTGTATATCTCCCTTGATTGTCCAAGCACCACTTACTGCTCCTTGACCCTGTCTTTTTACTGATGTAGTTGAGTGTGGTGCATCCTTTCATTATTTTAGAGGCAGGGTCTTGCTCTATCACCCAGGCTGGAATACAGTGGTGCACAATCATAGCTCACTGCAGCCTGGAACTCCTGAGCTCAAGTGATCCTCCTACCTCAGCCTCCCAAGGACTATAGGCAATTGCCAGCATGCCCTGATAGTTTATTTTTTATTTTTAGTAAAGACAAAGTCTTGCTGTATTGCCCAGGCTGGTGTCTAACCCCTGGGCTCAAGCCGTCCTCTCACGTGGGCATCCCAAAGTGTTGGGATTATGGGTATGAGCCACAGTATAGTTGTGCAGTCTTTTAAATCTTCTGTCAGTATCCTGCCCAGGGCAGAGCTGAAACTGTAATTAGATATGATTTGTCAAGGGTCTTTAAGCAACTCTTCCTCACCTCAGAGACGACCTGATCAGGGCCATCAAGAAACTAAAGGCACTTGGGACTGGCTTCTGCATCATCCCTGTGGGCGGCACTTACCTCATTCAGTCTGTTCCAGCTGAGCTCAATATGGATCATACTGTGGTGCTGCAGCTGGCAGAGGTACTGGTGCACCTTCTGAGCGTGTGTGTGTGTGTGCAAGGGACTGTCTGGGATGTGAGTCTGGAGCAGTTCTGAGCTCCTGCTCCCTGTTAATGCAGGTCTTTTGCTGAGGCTATCTAATGGATTAACTACTCAGGCCTGTGCTTGTTCAGCAGACATTTATTGAGCAGCTACAGTGCAAAGCACTGGGCCAGGCTGTGGGGCATATAAAGATGGGTATAATTCCTGCCCTCAAGGAGCTTACAGTCTAGTCAAGCAGACAGACATGCAGACAACTAACTAGATTTCTTTGGGTAGCCAGACTTGAATGTCTTCTGAAACTACTTTTTTTTTTTTTTTTTTTTGAGACTGAGTTTCACTCTTGTTGCCGAGGCTGGAGTGCAATGGCACGATCTCGGGTCACTGCAACCTCTGCCTCCCAGGGTCAAGTGATTCTCCTGCCTTAGCCTCCTGAGTAGCTAGGATTACAGGAGCACGCCACTCGCCCAGCTAATTTTGTGTTTTTAGTAGAGATGGGGCTTTTCCATGTTGGTCAGGCTGGTCTTGAACTCCTGACCTCAGGTGATCCACATGCTTCAGCCTCTCAAAGTGCTGGGATTACAAGCATGAGCCACTGCACCCTGCCCAGTTTTCTTAATATAAAACAGAACTAAATAAGGAAGGGGCTTTTCTGTCTGTATTGGGGGATGGGTAGAATAAGGCAGGGCAAGGGCTGAATATTCAAATAATGGAGATTATTAGCAGTTTATGACTATCGCCATTTCTTCCTATCAGCTAATTATTCATAATCTTCCCTTGTCATGCCCTAGAGTTCTTTGCAGAAGTCTAACATTCTAATTTTTTTTTTTTTTTTTTTTTTTTTTGAGTTGGAGTCTTGCTCTGTTGCCCAGGGTGGAGTGCAGTGGCATCATCTCTGGGTCACTGCAGCCTCCGCCTCCCATGTTCCAGCGATTCTCTTGCCTCAGCCTTCTGGGGAGCTGTGATTACAGGCTTTGTATTTTCAGTAGAGATGGGGTTTCACCATGTTGGCCAGGCTGGTCTCGAACTCCTGACCTCAGGTGATCTACCCACCTCGGCCTCCCAAAGTGCTGGGATTACAGGCATGAGCCACCATGCCTGGCCAGGACCCCACTTTTAAGATCAACCTACCTCGGTCATGCTGAAAGTCACCTCTCTCTTAGCTGGAATCTTTAAACATGTCTGTTTTCTCTCAGGCTTGACAGCTTTTCCTCCTGTCTGGATAAGTCTACTGTTCCTGGGCAGATGCTGGGTTCTAAGGGAAGGTGCACTCTTAACTGATTGAATCCCCATTCCTCCTTTCTTCAGAAAAATGGCTACGTGACTGTCAGTGAGATCAAAGCCAGTCTTAAATGGGAGACCGAGCGAGCGCGGCAAGTGCTGGTATGCGACTGTGGAATCGCCCAAAAAGACAGGCCCAAGTTGGGAGGATGTGTGTTCCACAAAGGCAGGCCCCAGTTAGGAGGATGTGGGTTTCACAAAGGCAGGAGCTTCAGCCTGCTTTGCTGGCCTTCTGTCTTGAAGGCTACTGCTGCCATGCTAGAAGGAAGCCCAGCACTTTTCTGAAGATGGCACCTTCTGAAGAAGGTAGAACTCAGGAAGGCAGGTTCCTAACTCTGGTGTGCACACAATTCCAGGCTGCCCCTGCTAATTGGGGAACCGACACCCACTCTCTCTCCTGAACATGCTGAGCCTGGAGTTGCTGGTCAGATTAATGTAGTTTGTACTGGAAGTAACACTGTTAATACAGTGATGGGAATTATTAACTACTTATGTTAATTATGTAATTATCCACTTAGCATTATATTGCATACAATATACTCTATAGCTTTTTTTTTTTTTTTTTTTTTTTGGGAGACAAAGTTTCACTCTTGTTACCCAGGCTGGAGTGCAATGGCGCGATCTCGGCTCACCGCAACCTCCGCCTCCCGGGTTCAGGCAATTCTCCTGCCTCAGCCTCCCAAGCAGCTGGGACTACAGGCACGTGCCACCATGCCCAGCTAATTTTTTGTAGTTTTAGTAGAGACGGGGTTTCACCATGTTGACCAGGATGGTCTCGATCTCTTGACCTCGTGATCCACCCGCCTCGGCCTCCCAAAGTGCTGGGATTACAGGCTTGAGCCACCGCGCCCGGCAACTCTATAGCTTTATATATACAAATTTCATGGTACTGAAGAATGAATGATGTGAAGAGGGAGTAACATAAGAATGTAAGAACTTCGGCTTCAGTACCCTTTTTCCATTTTTTTTTTTTTAAGATGCGTTTTCACCATGATGGCCAGGCTGGTCTTGAACTCCTGACCCCAGGTGATCCACCTAGGCCTCCCAAGTGCTGGGATGACAGATGTGAGCCACCACGCCCAGCCCTACCCTTTTTCCTTATCCAAGCAATTCCACTGTCTAAACCGTTCATCTGTAAAATGGGTATAATGTAATTACCTACCTATATTGGACAGAACCAACCCATTTGAGCACATTTCCAGCTCTAGAAACTGAGTCTATTCTTGCATAAGTATGGTCAATCAATCATGTCTGCTACACAGTATAAGTTAACTGAGAGGTAGCTAAACAGTGATCTCTGTATTGTTTCTGGGAAAATGGAGGCAGCGATTTGCTCAAGGCCATACAGCAAATATTTCTGTAGCCATGTGTTCTTTTCCACTATATCCCACTATGCTAGGCTTTACCCCTCTTCCTCAGTAGCACAAGTTAGGTGACTTAGTAACATTTTTCACATTCAGGCAAAGGACAGGGCCAAACAGCTCATTTACTTGGTTGTGTAAATGTTTGAAGGCACTTAGTAGATTTAGTTTGAAAACCTCACTAAAGCCAAAATAGGTTTGGAGGTTGCTTACTTACCGTACCCTCATCTATGGGACCTCCCTGTTCTCAAACTGTTCTTCCTTTTCCCCTCCAGGAACACCTGCTGAAGGAAGGGCTGGCGTGGCTGGACTTGCAGGCACCAGGGGAGGCCCACTACTGGCTGCCAGCTCTCTTTACTGACCTCTACTCCCAGGAGATTACAGCTGAGGAGGCCAGAGAAGCCCTTCCCTGACTGTGTGGAAGGACACACAGCAATAGGCGTGGAGAAGGAAGGAGGGCCTACTGGCGAATAAACCTGGGCAGTTTTGTTTATAAAAAAATAGAAAAAGTTCCAAGTTTTTCTTACTTCCCCCATTCTTTTATTTTTGAAAAGTGCCTTCATATTGCATCTTTATTGGAAAAAACCCTGCTCATCCAGTAAGGATTATCTGTTTAACAGAGAACAGCAAGCACATATAAAATGATTTGTGTAGGTCATCTGCAAGTTCATCGAAGAGCTGGCCCTAGAATGCAGGCGTTTCTTGGCCTTTTTAGTCGTAGCTGCGAGACATAAATTACAGCCTCTGCTAATTTAAACCTTTTTAATAAAATATTCCTTATCTCAAACTAGCTGGTCCTAATGGACCAGTAAGTAATATTCACTCTTTCAGTCTCTTCTGGCGTCCTCTGTAGAGGCTCTAGGTTATGACAAACTCAGGTGTGTGTGAGTGTGAAGGAAATAGAAGTCAGTGTTCATTTGTGGCTAATTTGGAGGAAAGAAAACAATGGAATCTGAGGGGAATCAAACAACAGTTAAGGCGTGTTCTATTTTCTTAAATTCCCTACTAGCCTTTTCACCTTCCTATACTGATTACCAGGTCTAACCTCAGTGATGGGAAAGGGAGTTATTTATCGAATGCCCATCCTGTGCCATTTTATATACAGCTCACTTAAATTTTACCAAGTAGGCAGCCTTCAACGTCACAGGTGATTGAATCGAAGTAATTTGCTAGGCTTCAGCTGAGCCAAAGCTGGAGCCTAGGCCTATTAACCAAGCCTATGCCTTCCTGTATCACTGCACAGTACAGAATGGCAGCACATACTGTGCAGAGACATTTCTTTCTACACACATGGTCAGCCAAGAGGAAAAGCCTCTGTACCAGAAAGCAAGAATCTCCTATAGCAAGTGGAGGTGTTGATGAGGGAAGAGGCCAGAGTAGTTTAAGGCTTCTAAACCCCATATGGTCTAAAGGCTAAGATCCTAAGTGCTAGTTTAGTACTGGAACTCTGAAAACCCAGTGGTTTCCCCATATTGAGACCCTTCCTTTAGCAGGATATATAGTCTGGTCCCAGCTCTACCTCTGCCTGTCCTTATAGGACATGCTTCCTCTCCCAAGCTCCAGAATAGTTCTTTGGAAACTACTGAAATTTAAGATGTCACTGACTGCCAGAGCCTTAAAAAATGGACTCCATCTCCAATGAGAAAATGTGTCCTGCTCTCCCCACCCAGCCCTGTCCTTCCATCATGTTATGCAAGTCTTTGGCCTCAGACAATTCACAGCACTTTCCTTCCCCCTAACAGTTCCAGACCTAGGTGAGGTGTGGTTAACAAGACCCATTCCTCCTTTACACAAACCCACCCACACCCACAGGCACTTCCTCTTCTGCCAAAACAAATTTTATTGCACCAAAAAGAAAAAAAAAAACTTCATTTATGTACAGTCAGATATAAAGACATCTCTTTGACTCCTGTGCATATATTTCCTCAACTCAAGATTAGGGCATAAAAGTCAGGCTGCTATGCCAGACATGTTCTGCCCTATGGCAGGGCCAAGGAGAGGATTGTCACTTGAAAGTGGGAACACTTAAATGGATGACAGACAACACTGGACCCACAGACCCAAGGGCATTCTTCTAAGCCCTGGAGTCACTCGAGGAATGGAAGAGGGAAATTGGAAGCAGGGTCCCTTTTGAATCTTCATGTGAGACCCAGCCTCTTCAAGGGTATCCAAGGTAAACTTCCGTTCCCCAAGCCCACCACTACCTGTCCAGTTCCTTTTCTTCCTGCTCTCCCAAGTAGGACATTCTCCTTTCTGCCCAACCCAGATCCTCCAAGAGGAGTCCCATGATCCAGAAGGCAGAGACTTCATAGCAGCGGGTAGGGCACGTACATAGGATCCTCTCCCTTACGCGTGGCTGGACCTTGACCGAGGCCCTGCATCATAAGAATTGCCAATACCCCACTGGGATCCGTAGCAATAAATCTGGAAGTATGGGAAGAACATATCAAAAAGGGGAAGGATGATTCCCTTGATGCCCAGGATCACAGGGCACCTAAAGCACATTTTTTCTGAGCCAACCAGCTAAAGGATCACTGCAGCTAAATACAGATAGAGAAGCAACACAGCCAGGCAAACACCCATCGGAGCCAGTGACAAGAGCAGCTGGGGGAATGGGGTTGGGGTGGTGAAGGAGGAGAAAGAAGGGGAGGAGCCTCCAGAGTCCAGCCCCAATCCCCTCTGCATTGGCTACCCTTGCTCCCCACAAATCCCTGGGGTTGAAGTAAGGAGGACGACGACAGGCTGGGGTGAAAATACACAAGGACAGCCCAACAAAATACAATAAGGATTAGCATCAGTCTCTCCCTGTGCTCCATCCCCAAGAGAAATACCCTCATTGTGACTAGTATTTATGAAAATCTGTAACAGACTATTCTATGTAGTGGCTCTAATCCCATATACACAGCAGCTGCCTGTGCCGGGAACTTTTCAAATCAGTGATTGTGGGAACAAACAGTATTTTCAGCTTCTTACAGTGCCTGTGCAGGCTTTACCAAGACCTTGGTTCAGTCCCAGTCACAATTACCTTTTGTCTTACATCTAGAAAGGGTGAGGAAAGGGGGCAGGGGAGAAAGGTGCTTAGGTGCTAGGTAAAGCTTACTGATCAGCAGCCTAGACTCCACCACTGTTCCTTCTCTTTGGTCTGTCTAGAACAGTGACTATAAATTAGGAAAAACAAAATTATGCTGGCCTGTGGGAAATAATGGGGAAGGGAGGCAAGGAGGAAAAGGGCATTGGGAAGCCCTGCTTCAAGACTGAAGACAGACAAATAGACAACCACCCAGACTGCTTAAGTGTCACAGACAGTCCCCCACCCCAAGTTCCCTTCCAGGTATTCCCATAAATCATTTGGGCACACTCCCTCTTGGAATTGCAATTTCCGTCTTCCACCTATCCCTAAGGAGCTGGTCCTGTGGAGAGGTGTGTTGTTTGTTTCGTTTTTGCCAGAGGCCCTTCCACTAGGTGCTCCTGTAAAAGTACCTTGGCCCCGATATGGGATGAACGGATGAACATAGCCCCAGATGCTCCAGTGCCAAGGAGGTCAGCCCGGGAACAGGCCCCCACTCCCACACCCTGGGGTCCGAGCTTGCTTGGTTCTTGCCATCTTGCAGGATGACTTCGAGTCTGGAGGGAGATACACAGTGCCTCTCCATCTCTGGGGTTGGGGGAAGGGATTCTGCTGGGACTCTCGGGTGGGGGAAAGGGAAGAGGGGAGCAGGGTCTAAACCCTCAGGCTCCCGTGAAGGTCTGTCTCTGTCCCAGATGAGCTGCTATCAGAGTCCATTTCTGCGTTCTCATTATGGAGCCTTTCTAGCACTTTCTGACGAATCAGTCCCAGGCGCATCAAGAGGGACTGGTAGTCAAAGTGGCCCCGCTTCTCTCCAAAAGGGTCCTGTAGGGGGAAAGGAGACAAGGGGGATGGAAGATTCAAGTCTGGGTGGCTGATCCTTGAGAAAGCAGCTTTAAGCCCATGTAAAATGCAAGCTCAACTTCTGAGCCACAGGAGCAGGAAGGCCCAACAGCACAGGCGGTCCTGAACAGCAGGCAAAATAACCTTTGCTTCAAAATATGACACCTGGGCCAGGCGCGGTGGCTCACACCTGTAATCCCAGCACTTTGGGAGGCTGAGGTGGATAGATCACCTGAGGTCGGAAGTTCAAGACCAGCCTAGCCAACATGGAGAAACCTCGTCTCTACTAAAAATACAAAAATAGCTGGGCATGGTGGCACATGTCTGTAATCTCAGCTACTTGGAAGGCTGAGGCAAGAGAATCGCTTGAATCCCGGAGGTGGAAGTTGCAGTGAGCCAAGATCGCACCATTGCACTCCAGCCTGGGCAACAAGAGCAAAACTCCATCTCAAAACAAACATACAAAATAAAATAAATGACACCCTTACCACCCCAAATAGGTCTAGCTTGAGCTAGAGTGAAAATGTTATTTGTATTTCTCAAAAGCAAGCCAATACCCGGAAGAAGGACAGTAAGGGTGAGATAGAGAAGAGAAATTCAAGATCAGAATTGTAATTATTAAGCATGCCTGTATTTTTCATTAACCTCATAAAAACCACAGAAGGTAAAAGTTGTCCTTCATTCTTTGTACTCAAAAACGGCAATGTGCTTTTCTAAGGTCACAGGCAGGCCTGGAACTCGAGTTCTGACATTCAGATAAGCACCCGTACTCCTCCCCAGGGACTCGTCACTACATTCCTGTTCAGGTTTCTGGGCATTGCTCCAGGGCCACCAAGCCTTGATCTTAGTCCTTGTCGTTCTAGATCAAAGATCCCTAAACATCTTATAGAAAGTTTTAATTGTCCCCAAAGGCTCAAAAACAACTAGTTGAGTGGATGGTATTAAAAAACGAGTTTAAAATACTACACAGGGACTTAGGCCACAAAGTAGTGTGACAGTCCCCAAAAGGTACACAACTTTCCCTCTCACATTCTGTTTGCTTCTCTCACAAAAACTCCTTCCACACTTCTGCCCACACATTACCCTCATCCTATGTGGGATGCCAGTGGGTGCTAGTCACAGTCACTGGGACTACAGCCTGCACTTCTCATTCACGAGAGTTACACTCCCTCAAGACAGCTCCACACTTACTACAGAGCTGTCAATTCTACAAATCTTTCTTTCATCCATAGTTCCATTGCCTCTCATTCTCCTCCTGCCCAGATGCTGCCTTCCTTCCCATTCCTCATCACCACTTGTTTTTCCTTTTCAGGCTGATATTGCTAATGCTGTTGGATGCCAAGAAGAGAATTCCTGATGGGGAACAAAGTAGGATATATGTTATCTACATACTCTCAGAAAGGGTTTAGGACACAACTTAGCCCTGAGCCAGCCTTGCCCTTTGTGCTTAAATTAGACAGGTAGGTAGAAAGTTCTTGAAGGAAGGAAGGGGAAACTACCATTTCTAAGTAGCACTGGAGGAAATAAGTCATCTCCTCCCACTGCTGTTGGTGCTGGATGGGTGAATAGACATAGTACGAGAGCTGGAGAGAGCCTTAAAAAACTTAGTCAATTATTCAAGTCACCCATTTCTTTTCTTCAGGTGGAATCTGGCTCTGTTGCCCAGGATGGTGTGCAGCGACGTGACCTTGGCTCACTGCAACCTCCGCCTCTCCAGGGTTCAAGCGATTCTCCTGCCTCAGCTTCCCATGTAGCTGGGATTACAGGCATGTGCCACCACGGCCGGCTAACTTTTGTATTTTTAGTAGAGGCAGGATTTTACCATGTTGGCCAGGCTAGTCTTGAACACCTGACCTCAAGTGATCTTCCTGCCTTGGCCTCTCAAAGTGCTGGGATTACAGGCATGAGCCACTGCATGTGGCCCCCACAAGTCACCCATTTCTTCTGCCTTCCAGCTTTTTGTTTTTTTTTTGAGATGGAGTCTCACTCTGTTGCCGGCTGGAGTGCAGTGGCGCCATCTCGGCTCACTGCAACCTCTGAATCCCTGATTCAAGCAATTCTCCTGCCTCGGCCTCCCAAGAAGCTGGGATTATAGGCACATGCCACCACACCCAGCTAATTTTCTTGTATTTTTAGTAGAGACGGGGTTTCATCACGTTGGCCAGAATGGTGTCAATCTCCTGACCTCATGATCCAACTGCCTCTGCCTCCCAAAGTGCTGGGATTACAGGTGTAAGCCACCGTGCCCGGCTCAAGTCACTAATTTCTAAGCAAGACCACTAGTAAGATGATCCAAACACCCAAGAACGGATTCTCCAGAATTCTCATCCTCTTACCAACAAGGTGGTTTACATTAGTCTATCTAAATTTTTTATTTATTTATTTTTTTGAGATCGAATCTTGCTCTGTTGCCCAGGTTGGAATGTATAGTTCAATTTCAGTTTACTGCAACCTCTGCCTTCTAGGTTCAAGTGTTTCTCATGCCTCAGCTTCCTAAATAGCTGGGATTACAGGCATGAGCCACCATGCCTGGCTAATTTTTGTATTTTTAGTAGAGACAGGGTTTTGCCATGTTGGCCAGGCTGGTCTTCAACTCCTGGCCTCAAGTGATCTACCCACCTCTGCCTCCTGAAGTGCTGGGATTATAGGCATGAGCCACCGCACCTGGCTGTCTAGCTACAATTTGGGTCAATGAGAACCTTTCCTTAAACCTAAATTCTGCATTGTTATTGGAAGCAAAAGCATACTTTTCCCAATAGAGGCAAAAAATGAACAAATGAACAATGGTTATCATCTTTGAATAGTAATCATTCAACATGTGACACTGCACATACGTTATTTCTTTAAGCTACAGTTTCTGTGAGCACCCCTCAGGGTCAGGAACAGCATTCCAATAGGATTTTTATAATCCCTAAGAATCCAAGAGGATTCTTTTTGTTTTTTGAGATGGAGTTTCACTCTTGTTATCCAGGCTGGAGTGCAATGGCACGATCTCAGCTCACCGCAACCTCCGCCTCCCGGGTTCAGGCAATTCTCCTGCCTCAGCCTCCTGAGTGGCTGGGATTACAGGCACGCACCACCACGCCCAGCTAATTTTTTTTGTATTTTTAGTAGAGACGGGGTTTTACCATGTTGACCAGGATGGTCTCGATCCAAGAGGATTCTTATAATCCCCAAGATTCTGGAAGGACTGAACACATTTCAGCTTGAATACACTATTGGCTGGGTGCAGTGGCTCACGCCTGTAATCTCAGCCTCCCAGTTTGGAGGCCAAGGGAGGAAGATCACCTGATCCCAGGAGTTGCCTGGGCAATGAGTGGGACCCTATCTCTACAACAACACAAAACAAGGCCAGGCACAGTGGCTCATGCCTGTAATCTCAGCACTTTGGGAAGCTGAGGCGGGTGGATCACTTGAGGTGAGGAGTTTGAGACCAGCCTGGCCAACATGGTAAAACCCTGTCTGTAATAAAAATACAAAAAATTAGTTGGGTGTGTGCCTGTAATTCCAACCACTTGGCAGGCTGAAGTTGCAGTGAGCTGAGATTGCACCACTGCTCTCCAGTCTGGCCAAGACAGCAAGACTCTGTCTAAAAAAAAACAAACAAAAGGGCTGGGCGTGGTGACTGACACCTTTAATTCCAGCACTTTGGGAGGCTGAGGCAGGCAAATCATGAGGTCAGGAGTTTGAGACCAGCCTGACCAACACGGTGAAACCCCCATCTCTACTAAAAATACATAAAATAACCGGGCATGGTGGCACACGCCTGTAATCCCAGATACTCAGAAGGCTAAGGCAGGAGAACTGCTTGAACCTGGGTGGCAGAGGTTGCAATGATTGTGCCACTGCACTCCAGCCTGGATGACACAGAGTGAGACTCCATCTCAAAAACAAACAAACAAAAATACTAGCTGCGGTGGTATATACCTGCAAGTCCTAGCTTGGGAGGCTAAGATGTGAGGGCTGCCTGAGCCTGGGAATTTGGGGCTGTGACTGAGTGAACTGTGACTGAGCTACTACACACCAGCCTGAGTGACAGAGTGAGACCCTGTCTCAAAAAAAAAAAAGAAAAAAAAAAACAGGCTGGGCATGGTGGCTCACACCTGTAATCCCAGCACTTCGGGAGGCAGAGGGAGGTGGATCATCTGAGGTCAGGAGTTCGAGACCAGCCTAACCAACATGATGGTACCCTGCCTCTTAAAAAGTAAATAAAACAAAACAAAATAAAAACCTACTGACCAAGAAGAGAAAGGGAAAGAGTTCCCAATGACTTTTTGCAAATCAGTCTCCTCTCTGGCTCTAGTCCCTCAAATGATACAGGTTGCTTTTAGCTGTGACATTCTATGAGAGCTGTGCATGCCTCGTTTATGGTGGGATTTTACACGGCCAGCTGCAGGGCTTCTGGAATTACCGGCAGGAGCTGTGTGCATTACCTGCATAGTCTGGCCTTGAAGGTGCAGGCGATCTTTGCAGGCCACCTCATAGAAGTCATAATACTCCAGAAAAGACTTTTCCATCACTCCTCTGGAAAACAAGCAGAAAAGCGTAAGTCAGAAACCTAGAGGTACAGGTCACCGCTTCCTTACTTAACCTTCTTTTTTTTTGAGATGGAGTCTCGCTCTGTCACCCAGGCTGAAGTGTAGTGGTATTATCTCAGCTCACTGCAACCTCTGCCTCCTGCGTTCGAACGATTCTCCTTCCTCAGCCTCCAGAATAGCTGCGATTACAGGTGTGTGCCACCACGCCTGGCTAATTTTTGTGTTTTTAATAGAGATGTGGTTTCACCATGTTGGCCAGGCTGGTCACAAACTCCTGACCTCAAGTGATCCGCCTGCCTCGGCCTCCCAAAGTGCTATGATTACAGGCATGAGCCACCATGCCTGGCCTTCTCACCTAACCTTAATGTCAAGTTAAACACCTGGCATTCCCAAGTCCAGATTTGGTTTTCTACAAAGATCTTTTTTTTTTTTTTTTTTGAGACGGAGTTTCGCTCTTGTTACCCAGGCTGGAGTGCAATGGCGTGATCTCGGCTCACCGCAACCTCCGTCTCCTGGGTTCAAGCAATTCTCCTGCCTCAGCCTCCTGAGTAGCTGGGATTACAGGCACGCGCCACCATGCCCAGCTAATCTTTTGTATTTTTAGTAGAGACGGGGTTTCACCATGTTGACCAGGATGGTGTTGATCTCTTGACCTGGTGATCCACCCGCCTCAGCCTCCCAAAGTGCTGGGATTACAGGCTTGAGCCACCGCGCCCGGCCAAAGATCTTTTTTTTTTGAGACGGAGTCTCCCTCTGTCGCCCAGGCTGGAGTGCAATGGCAGGATCCTGGCTCTCTGCAACCTCTGCCTCCCGGGTTCAAGTGATTCTCATGCCTCAGCCTCCTGAATAGCTGGGATTACAGGCACATACCACCATGCCTGGCTAATTTTTGTATTTTTTTTTTCTTCTGAGACGTAGTCAGGCTGGAATGCAGTGGTGTCAGTTCAGCTCAACGCAACCTCCGCCTCCTGGGTTCAAGCAATTCTCCTGCCTCAGCCTTCTGAGTAGTAGCTAGGATTATAGGCGTGCACCACCATGCCCGGGTAATTTTTGTATTTTTAGTAGAGACAAGGGTTTTAACCTGTTGACCAGGCTGGTCTCAAACTCCTGACCTCATGATCCGCCTGCCTCGGCCTCCCAAAGTGCTGGGATTACAGGCATGAGCCATCAGGCCCAGCCTAATTTTTGTATTTTTAGCAGAGATGGGGTTTCACCATGTTGGCCAGGCTGGTCTCAAACTTCTAACCTTGTGATCTGCCCTCCTCGGCTTCCGAAAGTGTTGGGATTACAGGCATGATTATGGATTGCACCGTTCCTGGCCTCTACAAAAATCTTTAAATGGAAAATGGAAAAAGGAATGTCTAACTGCCCATGGTTGACTTCCCCTCTACCTTGGGAATTATAAGAGTGATTGTAATACTAGCCATTGTTTTTCTTTTGAGGCAGGGTCTTGCTCAGTTACCCAGGCTGGAGTGCAGTGATGTGACTACACCTCACTGCAGCCTCAAACCTCTTAGGCTCAAGCAATCCTCCCACCTCAGCCTCCTGAGGGGTTGCGACTGCAGGAGCGTGCCACCACACCTGGCTAACTTAAAAATTTTTGTAGAGATGGGGTCTCCCTATATTGCCCAGGCTGGTTTCAAACTCCTGGGCTCAAGTGATCCTTCCATCTCAGCTTCCCAAAGTGCTAGAATTATAGGACATGAGCCACCATCTGGCGAATACTCACCATTTGAATCCCAACTTCAATTCATGACTTGCTCTGCCTCAATTGTTTTCAATAGGCCATCCCTAATCCCAAACCTGACTCAAAATTCTCCTGGAAGTTTAACTAACCCTGACATTGTTCATCCAGTTTTGGAACTTAAAAATAAACTTCAACACTAAGAATGGAGTTTATTATGAAGTGCTCTACACATTTGGACGTAAAATATTATGTCTAAACCTTCATCAAACTGGGGGCTCCCTGAGGATGTGGAGTGCCTCTCCCAAAGGTGTGACATTCCCCAACAACAGAGTAGCTCTCTGAACTTCCTCTTGGGTAATCTTCAGTCACCTGTTCTTTAAAAGCAGGAAACACATTTTCCTTCTTCTCTACCTCCCTCTGGTCCCCAACACTGGACTCTCCCCTAAAGGTCCTCAAAAGTGCCAACTACCCAAATGCCCAAAAGGAATGAATACTACATAAGCCCTCTTGACACATACCGTAGGGGTTCTGGACAGGGACACTTTCCTTCCATCATGTCACAGACTGCAACTCTGATGGTCTCATGCCGGATACATTCATTATAATTTTTGCTGTCTCCTGGATGTCTCTCCTGTAATATAACCGATCCCAGAATACCCCAAAATTTAAGCAAAAAGAAAGGTAATGGGAAGAGACTTCAACATTAGTATGCAGTATGTGAGCCAGTCACACAAACTAAAAAGACACCTTTCTCACTGTATGGCAGATCCATGAAGAGGAACTACACCTTTTATTTTTGAGACCATTCACCCCTATCACCTTCCAAATGTACCATCAGGTTACAGGTCATTTGGCCTATAACCAGCAAACTAGATCCATTATATTTTCCTGAATGTGAAGTGAAAGGCCTATCAGGTAAAGATTACGTGAGAAATAACCACACATAAGAATGACAGTAGGGCTGCTAATCCTGGTGGTATGCAACAGTAGTCCCAGCTGCTCAGGTAGGCAAGATGTGGGGATCACTCAGAAGTTTGGGTCCAGCTTAAGACAATAAAGTAAGATCCTGTTTTTTTTTTTTTTTTTTTGAGTCGGAGTTTCGCTCTTGTTACCCAGGCTGGAGTGCAATGGCGCGATCTCGGCTCACTGCAACCGCCGCCTCCTGGGTTCAGGCAATTCTCCTGCCTCAGCCTCCTGAGTAGCTGGGATTACAGGCACGCGCCACCACGCCCAGCTAATTTTTTGTAGTTTTAGTAGAGACGGGGTTTCACCATGTTGACCAGGATGGTCTCGATCTCTTGACCTCGTGATCCACCCGCCTTGGCCTCCCAAAGTGTTGGGATTACAGGCTTGAGCCACCGTGCCCGGCTTTTTTTTTTTAAGCTTTTCTTTTCTTTCTCTCTCTTTTTTTTTTGAAACAGCGTCTTTGCTATCGCTCAGGCTGGAGTGCAGTGGCACAATCACAGCTAACTGCAGCCTTGACTTCCTGGGCTCCAGCAATCCTTCTACCCTCAGCCTCCAGAATAGCTGGGACTAAAGGCATCGGTCATGATAGCAGGCCCCAACTATTTTTTTTTTTTTGAGATGGAGTCTTGCTCTGCCACCTAGGCTGGAGTGTGGTGACATGATCTCGGCTCACTGCAACCTCCGCCTCCTGGGTTCAAGAGATTTTTCTGCCTCAGTCTCTCGAGTAGCTGGGATTACAGGCTTGCACCACCATGCCTGCCTAATTTTTGTATTTTTAGTAGAGATGGGGTTTCACCATATTGATCAGGCTGGTATCGAACCTCTGACCTCACTATCTGCCTACCTCAGCTTCCCAAAGTACTGGGATTACAGGCATGAGCCACAGCGCCTGACCTCAACTTTTTGTTTTTTGTTTGAGTTTTACTCCTGTCGCCCATGCTGGAGTGCAATAGTGCAATCTTGGCTCACTGCAACCTTTGTTTTTTGTTTGAGTTTTACTCCTGTCGCCCATGCTGGAGTGCAATAGTGCAATCTTGGCTCACTGCAACCTCCGCCTCCTGGGTTCAAGCAATTCTCCTGTCTCAGCCTCCTGAGTAGCTAGGATTACAGGCGCCCGCCACCACACCTGGCTAATTTTTTTTTTTTTTTTTTTTT
>NW_022436952.1:7090804-7118106 GCF_009761245.1 Sapajus apella | reverse complement strand
ACCATGTTGACCAGGATGGTCTCGATCTCTTGACCTCGTGATCCACCTGCCTCGGCCTCCCAAAGTGCTGGGATTACAGGCTTGAGCCACCGTGCCCGGCCTGCTAATTTTTATATTTTTTAGTAGAGACGTGGTTTTACCGTGTTAGGCAGGTTGGTTGTGAACTCCTGACCTCAGGTAATCCACCTGGCTCAGCCTTGCAGAGTGCTGGGATTACAGGCATGAGCCACTGTGCCTGGCTTTTTATTTAAAAAATTTTTATTTTAAGAGGTGGGCTCTTGCTTTGTCATCCAGGCTGGAGAGTGGTGGCACAAGCATAAGTTACTGCTGCTTCAAATTCTTGGGGTCAAGCAATGCTCCTGCCTCAGTCTCCTGAGTAGCTGGGACTCCAGGCACATGTCACAATGCCCAGCTAATGTTTTTGATTTTTTGGTAGAGACAAGGTCTCATTATGTTGCCCAGGCTGGGAAGCACTGTCTCTTTAGTGGGAGAGAAAAAAGAATGATGGTGGGACAAAAAGATATAAGTGAAGTGAAGAGTCTCAGTGTAGAAAATCTTTAGGCATCAAAAAGTAAAGGAGGCTTCCTGGTTAACTCCTTTACCTGTTATATGTCTCTTGGGTCCCACCATCATTGAACCAATTATTATAAATCAGAAGAAGGGCTGGGCCTGATGGCTTATGCCTGTACTCCTGACACCTTGGAAAGTTGGTGCAGGGGATTGCTTGAGTTCAGGAGTTCGGGATCAGCCTCGGCAACATGGTGAGACCCTGTCTCTACAAAAAATACAGAAATTAGCTGGGCGTTGGTGGTGTACACCTGTCGTCCCAGCTACTGAGGAGGCTGAGGAGAGAGGATGGCTAGAGCCCAGGAGTTCAAGGCTTCAGTGATCTATGACTGCACCACTGCACTCCAGCCTAGGTGACAGAGCAACACTTTGCCTCAAAGAAATAGTAAAAGTAGAAATAAATCTATCAGAAGCAAAAGCTAAAATTTTCAGAAGATAAAACTTCGACTTTGGTTTAGAAAGCCAGTATAAACAGGGTCTCGCTATGGTGTGAATGGAAGGGGACTACAGCCTCCTCTCCTTTAATTCTTCTTGTGTTCTTCTCCTCTTACCACCAACCCCAGTCAATTACAGCCTTGGCCTCTGGTAATCCCAGCTACTTGGGAGGCTGAGGCAGGAGAATCACTTGAACTAAGGAGATGGAGGTTGCAGTAAGCCGAGATCATACCACTGTACTCCAGCATGGCGACAAGAGTGAATCTCCATTTCAAAAACAAAAAAAGAAGGCTGGGCGCAGTGGCTCACACCTGTAATCCTAGCACTTTGGGAGGCTGAGGTGAGTGGATCATGAGGTCAGGAGTTCAAGACCAGCCTGGCCAAGACGGTGAAACCCCGTCTCTACTAAAAAATACAAAAAAAATTAGCTGGGCATGGTGGTGGGCGCCTGTAATCCCAGCTACTCCGGAGGCTGTGGCAGAGAATTGCTTGAACCCAGGAGGTAGAGGCTGCAGTGAGCCGAGATAGCGCCACTGCACTCCAGCCTGGACAACAGAGCGAGACTCCCGCCTCAAAAATAAATAAAACAGGCCAGGCGCGGTGGCTCACACCTGTAATCACAGCACTTTAGGAGGCTGAGGCGGGCGGACTACAAGGTCAAGAGATTGAAACCATCCTGGTCAACATGGTGAAACCCCGTCTCTACTAAAAAAATACAAAAATTAGCTGGGCATGGTGGTGCGCATCTGTAGTCCCAGCTACTCCGGAGGCTGAGGCAAGAGACTTGCTTGAACCTGGGAGGTGGAGGTTGCAGTGAGCCAAGACTGCGCCACTGCACTCCAGCCTGGTGCCTGGCGACAGAGCAAGACTATCTCAAAATAAATAAATAAATAAATAATAAAAACAATTCCAAGTCATTGTGGAAGTAAAAAATAAAAAACACAAGGCTGGTCATGGTGACTCACGCCAATAATCCCAACACTTTGGGACGCTGAGACGGGCAGACTGCTTGAGGCCAGAAGTTCAAGACAAGCCTGGCCAACATGGTAAAATCCCATCACTACTAAAAATACAAAAATTAGCCAGGCATCATGGTATGTGACTGTACTCCCAGATACTTGGGAGGCTGAGGCACAAGAAACCACTTGAACCTGGGAGGCAGAGGTTGTAGTAAACTGAGATTACACCACTGTACTCCAGCTTGGGTGACAGAGCAAGACTTTGACTCTAAAAAAAGAAAACAAAAAAAAAAAACCAAGACCTAAAAATCTTCTGAGGTCTATTTCAATTACAATCTCTTCCTGAAATCACTGTTTGGAGAAAGGATAGCTTAGGGAATAATTTTTGCTCATTTTTGAGGCTGGACTCGGTGGCTCACGCCTGTAATCCCAGCACTTTGTGAGGCCAAGGCAGGCAGATCACCTGAGGTCAGGAGTTTGAGACCAGCCTGCCCAACATAGTGAAACACTTTCTCTACTAAAAATACAGAATTAATTTCTAGGCTCACATCTGTAAGCCTAGAAATTTGGGAGCCCAAGGTGGGAGGATCACAAGGTCAAGAGATCAAGACTGTCCTGGCCAACATGGTGAAACCCCATCTCTACTAAAAATACAAAAATTAGCCAGGCCTGGTGGTATGTGCCTGTAGTCCTAGCTACTCAGGAGGCTGTGGCAGCAGAATCATTTGAACCCAGGGGGCAGAGGTTGTAGTGAGCCAAGATCGTGCTGCTGCACTCCAGCCTAGAAAGAGAGTGAGACTCCGTCTCAAAAAAAAAAAAAAAAAAAAAAAAGTTAATTTCCAAATGAGTCCATTGACTTTCATACCATAACGGAATCCAAGTAACATACTTATTATAACTCTCACAAATAAAAAAAAATTATTTTTTTTTGGAGTTTCGTTGTTGTCGCTCAGGCTGGAGTGCAATGGCATGATCTCAGCTCATTGCAACCTCTGCATCCTGGGTTCAAGTGACTACACCCAGCTAAATTTGCTGTATTTTTAGTAGAGATAGGTTTTCACCATGTTGGCCAGGCTGGTCTCAAATTCCTGACCAGCTAGCTAATGTTTTGTATTTTCAGTAGAGACAAGGTTTTACAATGTTGGCCAGGCTGGTCTCAAACTCTTGACCTCAGGCGATCAACCTGCCTTCTGCCTCCCAAAGTGCTGGGATTACAAACGTGAGCCACTGGGGCTGGCAAAAAATTTCATTATTAAGAAACACAAGTCAGTTCCCTTTTTTTCCTATAGCAACAACTGCAGTACATGGAGCTGTGATAGGCAAAAAAAAAAAAAGAAAAAAAAAAAAGACTCCTCCGCAGATCTCTTAAAACACTATTCTATACCCCAGAGCCAGGCCCACCTGGCCTTACCTGTTCAAAGCCGGGCTCATTGTGATAGGGGTTCTCAGTCATCAGGGACTGGATAGAGATGAGCACGGAGGAGATGCTCTGGGCCGGGCTCCAGGCAGGTCCAGTCCATGTACTGTAAACACATCAGAAGGAAGGTAGGACGGTAAGGTAGAGAAAGACCAGGGAGGGAATAAGTACCCCGGGGCCTGTCATCACCACCATAAGTGACTCACCATAAGTTTCTCTTTCACTATTAATACTCTGGAATTTCCCAGCCTCTGTCTCATGCTCATGTTCTGATTTCACCAGAAATCAGTCAATTGCCTAATCCTCATATCAACGGAGGGGGGGCAAAAGAACATGTAAAAGTAAGCTATGTAGTTTTGAAGGGACTTTCTTTGTACTACAAACAGTTACAACAATCAAAACAAAAGAAATTAGGTAAGCAATTAGCTCCAAAAGTTGTATAAATGTTAACCTCTGTGGATCTCGAAGAACTCATTTATGGATGGCGATGGAGTTAGGGGAGAGAAAAGTTGAGCATAGAGGCATATGGGTGACTGAAGCCATCTGGTTAGAGGCCATGTGGTAGGGCTGATGATCAGAGATCTAGTTCTGTATCAAACCCCCAAGGAGTGTCAAATTCTCTTAAGACTCCACAACTCTGCCAAAGAACAGGAAGAGAATAAGGGGCACTTCCAGACAGTAGAAGATCTGAAAATGATATTATTGAAAACATAAAAATACCAAAATTGCTCCTCTCTTTCATAAACCTAACTAAATATTAGTGGGAGGGGGCAGCTTAGACATTAATACATTTATTTTTAGCTCAATTAATTGAAGAGATGGCACCGGAGCTGGAAGCCAAACACAACCTGAGCCAGGACTGGCTTGTTCAAGTTGATTGCCCACTTCCCTTTCTCTTCTGTACTTAAGGAAAGCCCAAGTCAGTAATGCCTAATAGTAACTTCACTGGGGGCTGCTCTTAAGTGCTTCTCAATCTGCTCTTTCTGCAGCTTTGCTCCCCCAGGAACTCTAGACCTACTGCTCTCTGAACCTTAACAACAGAGTCAACTCTTATTAAATTTCTTTCGCCAGCGAGTCAGCCCAATGTTGTTTTTTAGGTAGAGAGGGAAAAAAATGAGGCTGATAAAGCAAATACAGTCAACTATCAACACCTGAGAATTATTATTTTTTTTTTTTTCTTTTTTTGAGACAAGAGTTTCTCTCTGTCACCCAGGCTGGCGTGCAGCGGCGTGACCTTGGCTCACTGCAACCTCTGCCTCCCATATTCAAGCGATTCTCATGTCTCAGCCTCCCGAGTAGCTGGGACTACAGGCATGCGCTACCATGCCCAGCTAATTTTTGTATTTTTAGTAGAGACGGGGTTTCGCCACACCAGGCTGGTCTCAAACTCCTAACCTCAAGTGATCCACCCACCTCGGCCTCCCAAAGTGCTGGGATTACAGGTGTGAGCCACCGCACCCAGCCAAGAATTTTCTACTCTGTGATTCTTTACGGCAAATTTTCAATTTCAGGGTAGCTTCTCCTTTTCTACCCAACACATTTCTACTACTTTTACCCCACTGTCTTATTTCTCTGTTCCTGTGACTGGTATCTCAAAAGAGTTTTAAACTGACCCAATGAGGGAGAACCTACTTGAGAAACACTTTGATGAACAAATTTCACACAGAAGTAATGACTAAATTTCTTTACCATCATGGGTTTCAGCCTATCAGCAAAGACAACTAATTAAGTACCCTAATGAGATGAAGTACTTCTTTAAGGACATCCTTTAAAGGACTTATTCACGGCCAAAATCACAACAGAACATATCCCTGGGTCTGAGTAAGTTCTAGAAAAATGAATCATGTCTCTAGCTTATTTTCAGCTACTATTCCCTAACATAAACCTGGAAACATGTCGGACAGCAGGAAAACAGAATCATCAGTTTGGGGGTACTTTCTCAGCTTCAACCTGCACGTCTTCTCTGCCCCAGATAAGTTCAGACCACAATAAAAAGACCAGTCTAAAATATGGTAGAAGACATGTCCACACTGAGTTTTCAGCCCCCAAAGGCAACTAAAATGGGAACTCTATGAAGCAAAATCTCAGGAGCATCCAGAAAGAAGATGCACTAGAAACTAATTTTGTATCTGATGTGATTTCTAATCTCAGACATTTGTCATTGTTAAATTATTATAATCAGGCCAGGCATGGAGGCTTATGCCTGTAACCCCAGTGCTTTGGAGCCACAACAGGAAGACTGCTTGAGGCCAAGAATTCAAGACCAGCCTGGGCAACACAGTGAGACACCTGCCTCTCTCAAAAAACAAAAAACAAAACCATAATCATCACCACCACCACCTTCAAAACAACTTATTGCGAGACTCCAGACACCCAAAATCGTGAATGGCACAGACCTGCGGCCTTTCTCAACCTGTTCAGGAGAGAAAACAAGGCCTCAATACCCCAAGAGAGTGGTTCTCAAACTGCAGTATGCACCACAATCATCTTGAGAGCTTGTAAAAATGAGATTTCTGGGTGAGGCGCGGTGGCTCATGCCTGTAATCCCAGCACTTTGAGAGTCAAAGGCGGGTGGATCACAAGGTCAAGAGATTGAGATCATCTTGGCCAACATGGTAAAACCCTGTCTCTACTAAGAATACAAAAATTAGCTGGGTGTGGTGGTGTGCACCTGTAGTCCCAGCTACTAGGGAGGCTGAGGCAGGAGAATCGCTTGAACCTGGGAGGCGGAGGTTGCAGTGAGCCAAGATCATGCCATTGCACTCCAGCCTGGTGACAGAGCGAGACCCCATCTCAAACAAAACAAAACAAAACAAAACAAAACAAAACAAAACAGATTTCTGGCCCCAACCCGAGTTTCTGATGTAGGTCTAAGGTAGGGCCCTAGAAAGTGCTTAGCTACAAGTTCCCAGATGCTCAGGGCCACACTCTGAGAACCACTTCACAAAGGTTTCCTCTGTAATAAATGAACTTCTCCCCTCTGCATCAACAATGATACTGTCACATACACTCCTGGGGAGATTTTACAAGAGTCACTCAATCACTTTCTGTGTTCTGTGGTTCAGATGAGGAACTCTGGTTTATAAAGGCTTGCCTAGAGTAAATTTTCTGCTAACAACCGACTAGGCTACTTAAAAATCTCCTCTTACCCTAGAATACTCAAGCAGACTTTCCCATTGCGGTAGAAGTTGGGGTTAAACCTCACTGTGTTATTGCCCGTTGTCATCAGTTTGACCCGAGGTGGGTGGATGGGATAGTCGGGCGGACACCGAAACACGAACAGGAAGAAACCCCCTTCATAAGGAGTGTCAAATGGGCCTGTGATCAATGCATGAATCTGCAAAATAAAACCCCATCTCAAAATTGTGAGGTGACGACCCACCCCAACCCCTCCTGGCTACCCTCCACCTGCTACCCACACCAGAAGCAGGGCCCATAATCTGGTACACACGTTCTATATCCTCACCATGCAGAATGAACATCCTGTACTCACTTGTACTAATACGTAGGTTTGGAATTTTAAGAAATCTCATTAGAGTGGAATGACATCTTACTCAGAGGTTACTTCCAAAGTTAGAGCCCAAGGTGAAAACTGAAACTAGTCAAAATCACCCCTGAATAGCCCCTAAAACTCTCTTAAAGCATGTTTTCTTTTTTTTTGCTGCAGACCTCCCAGATCAGTGTTACATATAATAGATAAAACACCACCGTGCAAAAATACAATACACAGCTATAAAATATAATCCTAGCATTTTTAATTTTAAGAAATCAACACAGATTTTGGCTGAATATGTGTGTTTGGATTTGCCCAAGCCAAACATGCATATGATGCAACCCCACCCTACATTTATGTGGCATGAAGGGAAAGTATGATGAAAGGAAATAAGGAAAGGGATTGGAGGCCACAGCCCCAGTGCCTGTAACAGAGCAGAGTCAGGGGTTGTGATAGATGCCTAGGATATTTGCTTGCTTCTCTGCAGAGGATCAAACCTATTGTGGAGGATGTGGCTCAGGAAGCACATCATGACTGAAAACGTGGAAGACTCAAGGTCCTCTCAGAGCCATCAGACCATCCCAGAACTTTCCCCAATACTGTTGGCTTAAAAAAAAAAAAAAATCAGGAACCCTGAAAACAACACGAAATTCTCTTCCCCCACAAGCCATAATTCTTGAACAGGATTTCCCTTTCTGAAGGGAGAAAAAACCTGAACTGACTCAAAAGCTCCTAAGCATTTAGGTCCGCTAAGAATTTGAACAGCAAGAGGAAAAGGACATGGCAATCTAATGCCTAAGTCTATAGTTCCCACCTTGCCCTCCTGGCAAGACCCTAGGTCATACTCTGGCTCTTGGTCATTTGGAAGAGTAAACTCAACTGGTCTCAACATGGCATCAACTCTGGAACCTCAGGTCCTAGGCTGTTAACACTGGTACTAAACTGATGTCCTAGGAAAAACATTTCCAACCACATAAAAAGAAAAAAATAAATATAAAAGGAAATCTATTCCAAACAAAAAAAAAAATACACCAACAATACAAAATCTGAATTTTTACTGTAAGAAATTTACTGTAAGAAAACTATGTGTTTCACTTAAGCAACATTAGGTTTAAGAAATCTGATTTCTTAATAACATCAGTTTAATTGCAACTGCATTTCTGTGCATAGAGCACTCAGTGACAGAAGAGCCTAGGTATCTATGCCAGAGAAATGTGACATTATGTACTAAGCTTTCTCTCTGTGTGGAAGACAAGAAAAGTATAGTTTTTGGGGTGGAAGGGATATTTAAGCGCAACTAATAAGGACAGGATCTGAACAAAGTCCTTTAACCACAAACACTTCAGTCAAGCTTGCCCTATCCCCTTGCTTTCCTACATCTGATTTACAGGACCACAGTTTAGGTCAAGAGTAATGGGATGGGGGAAGCGCTAGGTAGTACAATGCATGGGGTAACCATATAATTTATCATCCAAACAGGAGCACTTTGGGATTTTCCAAGCCAATCAGTTCCTATGGGATACGCTAATAACAGACACCTCTTCAAAGCACTGCTCCACCTCACTATGTGACCTTGGACAAGCCACTTACTGTCCTGGGGTCTTGGTTTCTTCATCTGTGTAATCAGAGAGGTGAGCTGAATAATCTTTTAGGCTCTCCCACCTTTATGGCCCCCAATTTCCCAAAAACCCCCAAGCCCCCCATCAAATTACATACCTTAGTCATGTCAACAGTATCAGGTACAACGAACATTCCTGGAGGAGGCTCCTTATAAATGGACATGATATCCCTGTATAACACCAAGAGGAGGTGGGGGAAGGAGTGAGGAAGGGGGGTGAAAGGGGGAATCCCTTGAGCAGGACAGTTGTTATCACCTCAATGACGCCAGGGTTTGAGAAAGTGGTGCTTGGTACCACAAGTGTTTGTACTGTCTTGTTGGCTGAGAAATCCCAGCTGAGTACTTGTCAGGCAGGCAGAGAGCAAATTATTATCAAAAGGGCATTGTTTCCTCAGGGGGAGGGGAGGGAGGGGGAAAAAAAAAGAGCTCCCAATGGCATCAAATGTCACCCTAGAAAAGCCACTTTCCACTTACTCTCACTTCCTCCCACATGGCAGTTCATTCACTCCCCACCTCCATGATTCCCAGGTACTACAGCTGAATGCTAAATGAAGACTTTTTAGTAACTGGAAAGGCATAGACAACTCCACTAAAAAATTAATTCTATCGACTATACAGTGGACCCTTGTTGGTAAGGGGATTGTATGAAGCAAGCCAGCCAGCAGGGAGTAAGACTATCATGGTGGTCTTCTTGCCCAGGGGACTAAGGGTAGAGATCTCTTCAGGTTGCGGAGGGACCCTCAGAAATTGCAAAGAATCTCCCATCTGGAAGATGACACGTGGATTTCTATAGGAGATGAGAGGATTTCTGAGTCATATCTCACCAACTGGAATGGATCAGTTGAGAGCAAGGGGCTAAGAACATTTTAGGTGGGGAAAAGTCTAGGGACTTGCCAGAGTGGGTAGGGACATAAAGAGGGCAAATAAGGGACAGAGCAGAGAAAAGAAGTATTGGCCAAACTCAAAAGGTATGTCAGAACTGGATGACTGAAATGGTTGAAGGAGGAAGAGTTGAATGCTGAGTTTCAGTGAGAGATGGCAATCCCTCCAGAGTTGACCTCCTGTGTCAGGCACTGTGCCAGGTACTTTACACACATTGTATTAATTTTTATTACAACCTTGAAAAGTAGAGAGACATCTGAAGGTACGTGGAACATGGGGGATAAGAACTAAATGAAGACGCTTGTGATGGGGGCATGGAGAGAAGTCTGTTAATCAGGGAACAGGTTTCAAGATTAAAAGCAGCTAAAGAGCACTGCCCTTTTCTTATGCGATAGGTACTATTCTATGTGCTTTTGCAAAACATCTCTTAAATGATAAGATCTAAGATCAGTCACCCAAGAAATAAGCACAGAAAGGACTTAGGCCTTTGTTCCTATATTTGAATTGAGTACATTTGCTTCAGTAAAAGTAAAACAGATGACCCGGGCGAGGGAGGAAGGGAAAATACAACAAGTAAGGTCCTGAGTGGGATATTACAATCCAGAGTGGCACTGGGGAAGTGGGTGGAGGTAGCCTGTGTTTCTGGAAGAGGTGTAAAAGTGGACAGCTTTGGGGTACTGGAAAAGGGGTTCAAGGAAAGATTCGGGTGAGGGAAACAATCTAGTGCTGGCGAAAGGACTATGTGGAGGGAATCTGAGGAAAAGGGAGGATAAAAAGGCTGGCTGGCTCAAGTCAGAGGCAGGCAAAGCAAGCTCAGTGTGTCGGTGTTAGGAACCGGGCTCCAGGGGAGAAGAGAAGGGGGACCGATGGGTGGGGCCTGCGGGCAGCATCAAGCAAGGTTGGGTGGGGAAGGGGAAATAGGGGCGGCGCCGAAGGCGGGAGGGGGTGTTACTGAAGCGCGAAAGGGTCGGGTTTCGACCGGGAGGTGGGAGGTGTGGGGGAGGGTGGCCGGAATGGAGACGGAGGGCTCCCGGGAGGTTGTCGAGGGGCGGGGTCGGATCTGGGCACACGAGGCGGGGGTTGGTGCTAGTGGGGCTAGGGGTGGGGGGAGAAGGGGCTTGGATCCCGACGCCCGGAGCTGGCAAGATTTGAGCCGTAGAGGTGGGCCGCCGCGAGGGCAGCGCAGCGGGTGGGGGGGGAGTTGTAGTGGGAGAGGGTGGGGGGCGGGGAAGGTCGAGCCCCGGAGCTCGGGGCTGGGGGAGGAAAAACCCCGGCTCACCGCTTGATCCGGAGTAGACACTGCGGCGCGGTGCGCTCGCCGTCCCAGTCGGAGCTGAGCGTGGGGTCCCAGTGGCTAAGCAGCGCGGCCCCGTGGGCAGCGGCCGAGGGCGGGAGCCCGGGCAGCGGAGCCAGGCCGCTCCCCGGGCCCCCAGCCCCGCCCGCTGCCGCCGCCGCCGCCCATACATCCGGCAGGAAAGGCGGCCCGAACCCGCCGCCGCTGCCGCTGACGCCAACGACACCGGCAACGCCGCTCGCCCCGGGGCCCGCCGCCCCGGCGCCCGCCGTCGCCGCCTCCTCAGTCGGACTCTCCGCCATCGCTGCTTCGCTTCCGGGACTACTCGGCAGCACGTCCGCCGACCAGAGCGGCCGCTGCTCCCGCCCGCTCCCGCACCACCGAGAGCCGGGCCAGAGTGTCCCCACCCTCCGCTTCCACAGCCCAGACGGCGCTGGCTCCGCCCACCCCCGCCCCAACCAGCGAGAGACGCTCTGCAAGAGCGTCCACCTACGGTCCTCCAGGACGGGAGGGGTGGGAACTAGCAAGCCGCGACGGTTCTGGGCCCTCGTGGGTCCTACGCTGTGCAGGAGGAGCGGAGAGCCTAATTCCATGAAATAGTTTATTTTCAAGTGTTGAAAGAGAAGAAAGGGGGAAGTGGGGGAGGAAGGGCCATATCATTCCCGGTTAACAGCGGCGACCCTCAGATGTGTCTATGGTTAGGATAGGGGATCCAGCTTCCTCGTGGGAAGCTCAGTAGAGGAGTTGACTGACTTGCTTCTCTTGCAAAGGCTCTGCGATTGATCCTCCCTGCACCCTTAACCAGCCAGGGCAGGATTACCCCCTACCTACGACAGGACCAAGAAAGGACTCAACCTGCGAATGAAAAGCTACCTGCTAAATGCCAGACAATGTTGCTAGTCGTAGCCATAGGGATCATGAAACTGAGCTAGAGAAACTTGGTGAAAGGAAGAAAAATCAGGCCTCCTGACTCCAGGCTTAGTACTTTTCCCTCCCACAAATCTTGGAATGTACAGGAATCAAGGGACTGTGAGTGTAAACCCTGAGGATACTTTAGGTCTTTCCTGAGATGTTTAAAGTGAAAAATAACTGGCCAGGTGTGGTAGCTCACGCCTGTAATCCCAGCGCTATGGGAGGCCGAGGCAGGCGGATCACGAGGTCAGGAGATCGAGACCAGCCTGACCAAACCCCCTCACTACTAAAAATAAAAAAATCAGCCAGGCGTGGTGGCGGGCACACGTAGTCCCAGCTACTCAGGACGCTGAGACAGGAGAATTGCTTGAACCCCCGAGGCGGAGGTTGCAGAAGCCGAGATTGTGCCACTGCACTCCAGTCTGGGCGGCAGAACAACACTCCATCTCAAAAAAAAAAAAAGTCTGGCTTTTAGAACTTTTTTTTTTTTTTTGGGGGGAGTCTTACTCTGTCACCCAAGCTGGAGTATCAAGGTATCAACCCTTGATATCTGTTGCCCCTATCCTCTCTCTCTCTTTTTTTCTTTGAGAGGGAGTCTTGCTCTGTCACCCAAACTAGAGTGCAGTGGCCCGATCTCGGCTCACTGCAACCCTGCCTCCAAGGTTCAAGTGATTCTTGTGCTTCAACCTCCTGAGTAGTTGGGAGTACAGGCGTGGGCCACCATGCCCCGCTGATTTTTGTATTTTTAATAGAGACGGGGTTTCACCATGCTGGCCAGGCTGGTCTCCAACTCCTGATCTTAAGTGATCCACCTGCCTTAGCCTCCACTGGGATGACAGGCGTGAGCCACCCTCACACGCCCTTAACACACATGTGCACACACCCTGCACACCCTTGGGGGCTCTAGACCATGTATTATCTGTGAATCCAACACAGGGCTTGGTACAGCTTCGGCACAGCATGAAGTAAAATGAATCAACATGGCCGGGCGCGGTGGCTCACGCCTGTAATTCAAGCACTTTGGAAGCCAAGGCGAGTGGATCACCTGAGGTTGGGAGTTCAAGACCAGCCTAACCAACATGGTGAAACCCCGTCTATTAAAAAAAAAGAAAGAAAAAAAGGAAAAAAATGAATCAATACAGAATTTTATGCAGATTTTGTGTTTTGTTGGTATAGTGTTTTATCAGCATAATAAAGATGCCAGAACATCTATGAAAGGATATACAAGAACTGGTGCAATGGCTCATGCCTGTAATCCCAGCACTTTGGGAGGCTGAGATGGGTGGATTACCTGAGGTTAGGAGTTCAAGATCAGCCTAGCCAACATGATGAAACCTCATCTCTACTAAAAATACAAAAATTAGCTGGTCATGGCAGCAGGCACCTGTAATCCCAATTACTCAGGAGGCTGAGGCAGGAGACTTGCTTGAACCCGGGAGGCAAGACTCCATCTCAAAAAAAAAAAAAAACCATTAACAGTGGTTGCCTCTGAATGGTCTGGTTGCTGTCAGGGCCGGCCAAGGGAACTATACCTTCCTGTACATTTTGAATGTTGTGCTGTGCATCTGTTGCCTATTCTAAAACTTTATGTTTTATTCATCGTAAAAGGATTCCAGGCTGGGTGTGGTGGCTCATGCCTATATCCCAGCATTTTGAGAGACTGAGGTGGGTGGATCACAAGGTCAGGAGTTGGAGACCAGCCTGACTAACATAGTGAAACCCTGTCTCTACTAAAAATACAAAAATTAGCTGGGCATGGTGGCGGGCGCCTATAGTCCCAGCTACTCAGGAGGCTGAGGCAGGAGAATCGCTTGAACCTGGGAGGTGGAGGTTGTGGTGAGCCGAGATAGTGCCACTGCACTCCAGTCTGGGCAACAGGGCAAGACTCTGTCTCAAAAATAAATAAAATAAATAAATAAACAAAACCCCAAAACTAGCCGGGCATGGTGGCGGGCACCTGTAATCCCAGCTACTCGTGAGGCTGAGGCAGGAGAATTGCTTGAGCCCGGGAGGTGGAGGTTGCAAAGACTGAGCCACTGCACTCTAGCCTGGGCAACAAAGTGAGACTCCATCCCCTCCCCCAAAAAAAAAAAGGATTCCAGAATTTTGCATGAGTATTATTTATTCAGTAAGGTGGTCAAAGGTCAGTTTGATGGGTAACCTCATACAAAGAAAAAACTATTCCATAGCTCCTCCATAGCTACAGAATGCAGAGGCCCAGAGATGGCCCACTGGGTGAGGGGTTCCTCAATGTATCTCACCATTGGACCATTATTTTCAAGTACAAGGTCTGGCAGTGATGAGACAATGAACAGAAAACCCTTACCTTCGATTCAGATGGAGGTTCGGGTTTTTAATCTGCATCTCTTACCTTCTTTGAAGCCTATTTTTGCACCCCATATTTTGCAATATAGAATAGTGAAAATTCCTACCTCTTAAGGTTTCCCTGAGGATTAAGTGTGACATATTTCCAGAAGCTTTTATAAAATGGCAAGGACTGTACAAATAATTGCCACCTCACTTGCCAGTGTACCTTCTCCCCTCTAGGCCTTTGCGCATTTTCTCTACTTGGAATACTCCTTACCTCTACAGTACCATGGGAAATCCTAGTTGTTTAACCTCTATGAACCTCTGCTCTAAAGCAGCAAAACTGAGAAAATAATAGTAGCTATTAAGAGATCACATGATAATGAATGTATGCAATGCCTGGTCACTAGAAATGTTCAATGATTATTAACTCTTACTATGTTACTCCTTCTTCAAGGCTGGCTGGAATATTACTTCCTCTGCTAAACCTTAATACTTCCAGGCATATTATTATTATTAATTAGTCATTTTTAATTACTCCCTCCTCATTTTTATTCATGGCTGATTATTCATACCTTTATTATAGCACACACTAGTTTTTATTTTAATGGTTTTTTACCCATCCCTCTGGCCACTAGACATGACCTCCTCCTTCTGGGCGAGAAGCATAGGGGCACCTGTCTTTCTGTCACTTGGACCTAACATTCAGTGGGTGTTGCATAAATGGCAAACAGAACATGGTAGCCAGCTGCCCTTCCCCTGGCCATATATTTATCTACAAATATGTATAGAGGCCAGGCACGGTGGCTTATGCCTGAAATCCCAGCACTTTGGGAGGCCAAGGTGGGCGGATCACTTGAGATCAGGAGTTTGAGATCAGCCTGGCCAACATGGTGAAACCCTGTCTACTAAAAATACAAAAATTAGTCAGGTGTGGTGGCATGTGCCTGTAGTCCCAGCTACTTGGGAGGCTGAGGCAGGAGAATTGCTTGAACCCGGGAGGCAGAGGTTGCAGTGAGCAGAGATCCTGCCATTGCACTTCAGCCTGGGAGACACAGTGAGACTCAGTCTCAAAAAAAAAGAAAAAGGTCTCACTTTGTTGCCCAGGCTGGTCTTGAACTCCCGGCCTGAAATGACTGTCCCGCCTCAGCCTCCCAAAGTGTTGGGATTACATGCATGAGCCACCATGCTTGGCAGCCATAGATCTTTAGCATTTACCTCCTCCTCCTCTGCTTTGCCTATTTTTTTCTTCTTTTTTCCCCCAGTGCCCTCGTTTTAACAGTACTATACCTATTATATTTCCAAAAAGGCTGAGCCAAGCTTTCACAGAGAACCTGCAAGTTAGGGCCTGAAAGGCTGCAGGGGATGGCAGCTGCTTAAAGGACCAGTTAACTACCTCTGGGAGGCTGCTAAGCTGGGGGAGAGAGGAAGGGCCAGATAGAGGCAGCAGAACATAAGCTGGTGCAGCTTAGTTCAGTGCTCACTTTTTCAAGGCCAGCACTTAGCTGCTTTCCCCTGGCAGCTTAGGCAGAGGGCAAACATGCGTGTCCTTGGAGCCACTCCCATGCCCTCAGAGGTAGTTGACACAACCGAGTGGGCCTCCTTCAGGAACCTAGATCAGAGCCTCTCTCTACCCTGCATTGGGCTGTCTCTTGCTGCAACAAGGTTTGGTAGCACCTTGCTCATGGCACCTAGGCAAGTGCCCTCCACCTGACAGGTGTTGACAAATGTTCTGGGGTTCAGGTCACTGCTGTGCCTCAACCTTCTGAGAAGATCCTTGTCCTTCCCTTCCCTAAAATCCTGGGTCCTGTGGTCCTCTGGGGAAGACATCCAGGGCCCAGCTTTTTTTCTTGGCTAAATGCCAGGAATAAAGGAAAAAATTCCCACCAGGTCATAAACCTTACACTAGAGAAAAATCAGAACTTGGACTGGATGCTTTGAAGCTTCTTCTTATAACATCTTTTTTTTTTTTTTTTTTTGAGATGGTGTCTCACACTGTCACCCAGGCTGGAGTGCAGTGGTGTGATCTTGGCTCACTGCAAACTTTGCATCCCAGATTCAAATGATTCTCCTGCTTCAACCTCCCGAGTAACTGGGATTACAGGTGCCTGCCATCATGCCTGGCTAATTTTTTATATTTTTAGTAGAGACAGAGTTTTACCATTTTGGCCAAGCTGGTCTTGAACTCCTAACCTTGTGATTCACCCACCTTGGCGTCCCAAAGTGCTGAGATTACAGGCGTGAGCCACCGCACCGGGCTAATGGTTGAAATTCTTAAGATGACCTGGGTGCTGCGACAGATACCCTTTGGCTTTAGGTTCACGGAATCCATGCCTGAATCTGCCATATGCAGCTTTTAGGTGCCTGATTCCACCAGTCCCAGTGGCATTTCATCTTTGAGCCTTGGCACTCAAGTTATACTTCCTCCTGCGCTTGGCAGGGTAGCCACATTTGCCACAGGTTGACTTCTAAAGGTGGTAGGCCTTAGAGCCACAGTGGCAGTGCAATGTGCTCGTCTTATTGCAAGGCTTGCCAAACAATGACATTCCCTTTGTCATCTTGCCTCTGTACCCGAGACCAAAGAGTGGGAAATTCTTACCAACCTCTTGGCAAAAACTAGATTCCTGGAATTTCACAGGAAAGACAGGCAAACACCTTCCCTGGGGGCTGCTTCTTGATTATTATTGGAGGGCAGTGACCTGGTAGGAAACCAGCATGGCATCCCCAGGGAGTGTGCCGTTCTGTTTGTGTAACAGCATGACCAGTTAAGCCATTGCTCCCTTGGTGATACATCAGTCACCAGTTCAACCTCAGTTCCATTTCCTCTTTGGCCATGAGATTCCTTGGCTCTGCTTTTCAGGTTCTGTCACTGCCTTGCTGTGGGCAACCTTGAGGGAGTTACTTAAGGTGAGAAGGCTGAGGACAAGCAGCAGATTGCAGTAGACCAGTAGCTTTCAGCTGGGCATGATTTTGCCCGGCAGCCAGGGAGCATTTGTCAATATTCTGACATTTGGCAATTTGCTGCCACAACTTAGGTGGGGACATCAGTTGCTATTGGCATTGAACAGGTTGAGGTTAGGGATTATAAACATTAACTATACAAGGAAGCCCCTCCAGAACAGTGAATTATCTGGTCCCAAATATGCCAAGGTTAAGAAATCCTGGGGTAGAAAGGCCATGATTGTATAAATGTCAGACTGGGATTGGAATCACTGACGTCCTGTGTGACCTTGGGCAAGTCACCACACTTGTGCAAACTTGAGATCAGTCAGCATAAAGCTAAGAACACAGGTTCTGGCGTTTGAATTCCAGTTTTACTAACCAGCTGTTTTAACTTTAGGCAGAATAATGCCTCACCTCTCTGAGCCTCTTCATTTGCTTACTTACCTGTAAACTGACTTACTCTGTAGGGATGTTGGAAGTTAATCATGGGAAGTGCTTAGCACTGTGTGTGACACACAGGCGCTCAAATGTTAGCCCACGTTCTTAGAGCTCACACCAGCCTCCTTTTTCCTCTTGGAACTTCTATAGCACAGAGCTCATGCACACACATACACAATGATGTAGGGCATGGTGTACTTATTTCTTCTCTGTTGGTGCCCCAAACTCCTTGAGAGCAAGGATGTTAGAATTAGATTTCTTTGCTTCCCCTAAGGTCCCTAGGAAGATGGTTAAATGGCTGTCTTTAAATTGCATGTAAATAGAATCCAAATTTTCTGTATGTTTTAACCCTCTTTGCTAGTTGCCTTTCATTAAGAAACACCAATCAGATATGTTCTTGGTTTCACTATTTCACATTTTGCAGTTGAGGTATGAGGTTTTCACAGAATGGATCCCACTTTTAAGTTAGTACTCCTTTTGAAGCCATCCAATTTGAGACAGACCACATTCCCAGCATCCACACGTGAGTTCTCCGTCCATGGCTTGCTCCTGCAAGGGCTTGGAGAAGAGCAACTGTTGATATGTCAACTTAACTATGTTTTACATGGGTTATCAGTCCCACTTTAGCCAAGAGAGGCAAGACTGGTGGGCACAGACTTTGAGAACCCAAGGAAGATGCTGCACAAAGCTCTCTAAGGAATTCATTAGTTGGTACATGCCCCCAAATACTCTTATCCCTAGCAAAACTAAGATTATTACTTCTCCAAGAACCAGGACTGTGTACTTTACCTGCTTTATTTAAGGACATTTATCTCTGAGAAAAGCTAATTGATAGTGAAAATGAAACCCACAGAACTGGGGCTAAACACAGGCAAATAGAAACCTACCTCTAACCCTTTAACCTGCTGTACAAGTTCTCCGTAACTGTTTCCCTTTCAGCGCCACCTGAATTGTTGTGTGACCAGAATGAAATTAGATGGGAGAAAAAAGAAAAAACAGATGGGACAACACTGCAGTTAAGGTTTAAGCTGGCCTGGGGGGAAAAATCCCCAGTCTGCCACTTACCAGCTCTGTGATACCGGGTAAGTTATTTTGCTTCCCCAAACCCTGGGTCTGTCATTTGCAAAACAGGCTTAAAGTTGTGTTTGTAACTCAGGGTGGTTGAGATAACAATGTAAAATCCTTGGTGCAAATTAAGCCCTTCAAAAGTGTAACCTATTAATATGCAGTTGTCCTTTGGTATCTGTGGCAGACTGGCTCCAGGACCCCAGTGGATACCAAAATCCACAGATGCTCAAGTTTCTTATATAAAATGGTGTAGTATTTGCATATAACCTATGCACATCCTCCCATATACTTTAAGTCATCTCTAGATTACTTATAATACCTAATACAGGTAAATGCTATATAAATAATTGTTAAACTGTATTGTTTAGGGAATAATGAAAAGAAAAAAAAAAAAAAGGCTATACATGTCCAGTACACACACAACCATTCACTTTTTTTTCCTGAATATTTTCTGTCTACTGTTGGTTGAATCCACAAATATGGAATCCATAGATACAGAGGGTCAACTATACTAAATTTGAAGGGAAAAAAACAAAAATCTCATTACTGAGGCAAACCCACACTCGTACTGGGAGAACATGAGAATGCTCCATATTCTTACAGTCGTAGGAGTGCTACTTCCCAGCCCTGAGGAGTCCCCATCACCAGTGGCTGACCAAATTCCCTCTCCTCACCCTTCTACAAAGGCCGTCCTAAAGGTCAAAGGACAGAGGCACAGACATGGGTTTAGAGAAACATTGTGTTTAATGGTAAAGCTTAGCACACCCCAGCACCAGGAATGGTATGGAGTCGCCGCAGCAGGGACAGGCAGGTGACCCCACAGAGCCTCACATGGCGAAGAGGATGAGGAAGGCGACCATCAAACAGAAGAGCCCCATGGCCTCAGACAGGGCAAAGCCCAGAATGGCGTAGGAGAAGAGCTGCTGCTTGAGAGACGGGTTCCTGCCAGGGACAGAGATCATTGCCAGTTCAGGGAGAGAAAGGGGTGAGGGTAGGGGAGGACACAGGAGGATGAGGTGAATGGGAGTGCTGCAGCTGAGAGGGCCTACCCTGCACATATCCTGGGGATTTGGATGGACAAGCAGAGGGGACCAAGCTGGTAGGTTTAAGTGAGCCAGGCTGGACACATGTTTTCTCTGGAGAAACTGTGATGTAGACGAAGTAATCCTTAAGGCTCCTGAAGGGAGCTCCTCCAGCTGAGGCCTCCCCAAACAGGGTGGAATTTACAGTGGGAGATGCTCTAGGCCACCCAAACTTACCTGGCATATCCAATGATCAAGCTGCCAAACACCGTTCCAATGCCAGCCCCTGAACCAGCCACACCAACTGTGGCTGCCCCAGCACCAATAAACTTGGCTGCTGTGTCAATGTCCCGGGAGACAACACTGGTCTGGAACCCCCGTCGGGCCACCTGGAGTGGGGAGCTGCTGTAGGAAGGCTAGAAAGAGAAGCAAGGCAGAAGAGATGGCATAAAGATAGCATGGCATAAGGAAAGGTGGCTGACTCCACCTCCCTCACCCCACCCACCTGAGCTCTGAAACTGTTGGCAAACTGCCTGGTAAATGCAGAATACTCCGATTGCAGAGTATGCTGGGAACTAGTCTTAGGGTCTGTTGTCAGACAGGACTAGGAAAATTTTATGAGTTAGGCAGACTTCACTTTTATAAGTTTCTCACCTATAAGGCTTACCTTGGGGGACTTAGAACTATTAAAGCACACAGGTTCTCCAACTCTCCTCCCACTTTGGCCTAAAGGCAACTTAACCTGAAGGACCCCTGTCTGGGGACATTCCTTGATTTAAAAAAAATTAATAAATTGGCCAGGCGTGGTGGCTCACGCCTGTAATCCAAGCACTTTGGAGGCCAAGGCGGGCGGATCACCTGAGGTCAGGAGTTCAAGACCAGCCTGACCAACATGGTGAAACCCCGTCTTAAAAAAAAATTAATTAATTAATTAATTAATGGGTTTTTTTAAGTCAGGGTCTTGCTCCGTCACCCAGCCTGGAGTGCAGTGGTACAGTCATAGCTCACTGCAGTCTCGACCTCTGGGATTAAACAATCCTTTCATCTCAGCCCCTGAGTAGCTGGGACTACAGGCACATGCCACCATGCTTGGTTAATTTTTTAAATTTTTTTGTAGATATGGGGTCTCACTGTGTTGCCTAGGCTGGTCTCGAACTCCTGGGCTCAAGTTATCCTCTTGCCCCAGGCTCTCAAAGAGCTGTGATTATAGGTGTAAGCCACCACACTGGGCCTTGGGAACATTCCTAAGAGGGCCATTCCTTCTTTACCTGTTTAGATGAATTCTCTGGGCTATTCAAGAAGGAGGCAGACACAGGCCTGATTAGACCCCTGGTACAACAGCGGATCTGTAAAATCAGAAAGCCACATCCTACCAAATCAGTCAAGGAAAAAAAATCCTACAGATTTCATAAACAAAGTAAGTTCAATCTATGTCAAAGTCAATTTATTCCTGTTTCTATTGGATAGGCCTGCCCCAGAGACAGCTCTCTTGACAGCCTGATGTAGTCAGCAGTGAGCCTTCACCATTCAAAACCATACCAAAGTTCACTTTCTTTGGGCACAGCCTTAATTGGTTTCCCAGAATGGAACAAGAACCCACACTAATACCAAAGCAGATACAGGAAGGGTTTGTACCCAGATCACCAAGTAATCAGATGGGGGAAATTTTATTCTGCTATATACACTCACTCCTACACACCCTAAATGGGGTGGGCCACTCAGCCCTGGAAACTGAATGGAATAGCCATCCAAGGACAGCCATCTGTAACATGGCTTTTTTGAAATAATTTTTAGTTCGGTGGTTCTCAAACTTGGCTGCACCATAGAATCATCTGAAGAAGCCTAAAAAATACAGATGCCTGGGTTCCACCCCAGTTCCCAAAGTCTGATGCAAATGGTCTAAGGTGCAGCCTAGGAATCAGGATTTTTAAATGCTCCCTGGATAATTCTAACGTGCAGCCACCGTTGATAACCACCGTTTTAGTGTGGGCTGTCTCTATGGTCAAGCCAGACTGGGGATAAAGATCAAATCCAGGCTCTCTGACCACATTCCAAAGCCAAGATAGCTTGGTTCACAGGCCCAGATAAAGGGGTTACCGTCATATTCTACAGCCTCCTCAAAGAGCCTATATCATCAGGACGCCAAGCTCCTCTCGGCTCATTCATTAAGCACTGCTGATGGCGCCCACACCTCACACCTGGTACTACAGAGCACGGCGGCGCGGCAGCTTACCAGAGCCGGAGAAATGAGTAATGCCCCGGTGGTCTGCATTTTTTCAGTCTGCAGAGGAGGGGGAAAAAAGTAATAATAATCCCATTGACAGCCTGGTTGTTGGCTTACAGTGACGACCTTTGGTCGTCCTCTTCACCCCCGCCCGTCCTCCCTAGACCACACTCTTCCTTGCACTATGCCCCAGCTGAAGAGGGCATCAGAGGTCAGAGGGACAGAGCAGCGGGTTTTCAAGGAAAAGTCATGGAGATCGGAAGTCAAGGAAAGAGGCCCAAGCCCCAGGAGGGAAATGTTGCGAAAGGAAATGGTCTCCCGGGAAGACTGGAGGTGGACATTGGGCATGTGTCGCTCAAGGTCCTGCCCATCTTACACAGCTGTCCTCGACCTGCCCCAGCCGAGGCAGTTAATCGTTCATTACCGTTGGTGACTGACATTAATTGATAAGGCCATGTATACATTGCCATCGCCTCTCCCAGCACAGGGGGAAATACACCTCCACATTGCCCAGCCCACAACCCTGCCGATCGCTGACTCCCGGCCCCAAGTCACCTGCACTCCCACTGCCCTGCAGCCCCTGCTCGGCCGACAGCGCTCGCCCGGCTCAAGGTGACAGACTCACCTCCCAGCTTTAGCCCTAGGTCTCAGCGCTCAGCTTCCCCCACCCACGTGTCCTGGGCTTCCTTCATTCTCATTGGCCGTAATATCCCCGCATTCTCATTGGTTTGCGTCATCAATTCCTCCACTCATATTGGCTTTCCGCAGCTTCTTCCTCTCTCTCCACAGGACCTTCGTGGCAATTCCCGCCTCCATGCAGATAGAGGCGGGGCTTTCCTACGAGATCTGGATTACGATTGGCCAATCCCTGAAACGCTAGACCATAGAGTTGCTGGGACTCAGAGATTCCATAACCTCGCGCACAAGATGGCGACCAAGGTGGACGCTGAAGAAAAGGGCGTGGGAGAGATGACGCGACGTGTGACGCAGCCAGACACATGACTTTGGCCCTGAGCTTCCATTCGGGCGCTCGGGCCACGGGGCGCGTTGCATATTGGGATTTGTAGTTGTACCAGGGGGTCCCCAACCAAGGACATTCCCGCGAGACATTCGAGGCAGCGAGAGCCGAAGCCTTTGCAGTAATTCCCACTGTGGCGGGTTGTGGAAACTTCGCTTTCGCGATAAAGGCCAAGTGGAAAGTCCCCAGGCGGTGAGCGCACTTTTGTGGGCCTCTGCCAGTGTCCAGCAGTCATGGACTAGCATCCAGATGACTTTTTTTTTTTTAATTAAAAAAATTTTAAAAAATATATTTTAAAGCAGGGGCGTATGGACTTTCTTTTCATTTTTTAAAATATTTTTAAATTTTGGCAGGGCTCGGTGGCTCCTGCCTGTAATCCCAACACTTTGGGAGGCCGAGGTGGGCAGATCACGAGGTCAAGAGATCGAGACCATCCTGGCCAACATGGTGAAACCCTGTCTCTACTGAAATATACAAAAATTAGCTGGGCGTGGTGGCGCGCACCTCTGGTCCCGCTGCTTGGGAGGCTGAGGCAGGAGAATTGCTTGAACCCGGTAGGCGGAGGTTCCCGTGAGCCGAGATCACGCCACTACACTCTAGCCTGGCGCCTGGCAACAGAGCGAGACTCTGTCTCAAAAAAAAAAACAACAAAAAAACTTTTAAATTTTATATATATTTTTAAACTAAGGGCAGATGGCTTTTAAAAAAATTTGTTGGGACAGGCACGGTGGCTTATGCCTGTAATCCCAGCACTTTGGGAGGCCGAGGCGGGCGGATCACGAGGTCAGGAGTTCGAGACCAGCCTGGCCAACATGGTGAAACCCCGTCTCTACTAAAAATACAAAAATTAGCCGTCTCTGGTGGCTCATGCCTGTAATCCCAGCTACTCAGGAGGCTGAGGCAGGAGAATCACCTGAACCCGGGAGGCGGAGGTTGCAGTGAGCAAAGATCGTGCCACTGCACTCCAGCCTGGGCAACAGAGCAAGACTCCGCCTCGGGGGAAAAAATTGTTTATTTTGTAAAAACAGCACTGAAAAGGTGAAATATCCCTATAGAAAATTGAGCAAAGGATAGGAACAGGGAATTCACTAAGGAAGAAATACGAATTGCAGAAACGAATGTCAGCCTTCCTAATCAAAGAAATAGAAATTTAAGCACACCACCTCGTACTGCTCAAAAGAGCAGAGTTCTTTTTATGAATGTGAGCCACTCGCTCTCCTATATTGCTGGTGAGAGGATGAATTAGAAAACCTTCCTTGAAAGCAGTTTGGCAATATCTATTTTTATTCAAAGGCTATGAATGGGCCATCCTCTCTGACCCAGTAATTCTTGAGTAATTGAGAGCCTTTAAGCTCTCCATCCGCTTTCACCCAGTAATATCACTTCTGGGAATTTATTTTGAAGAATCAGAAATGCAAAGATTCGGGATAGGGGCGGTGGCTCACACCTGTAATCCCAGTACTTTGAGTGGCCAAGGTGGGTGGATCACAAGTTCAGGAGTTGGAGACCAGCCTGGCCAACATGGCGAAACCCCCGTCTCTACCAAAGATACAAAAAATTAGCTGGGCATAATGGCACATGCCTGTAATCCCAGCTACTCTGGAGGCTGAGGCAGGAGAATTGCTTGAACCTGGGAGGTGGAGGTTGCAGTGAACGCAGATTGTACCACTGCACTGGGTGACAGAACAGACTCCATCTCAAAAAAAAAACCGAAAAAAAAAAAGAAAAAACAAAGAAATGCAAAGATTCTTTTAAAAAGTTGTGCATTTGCAGAGTTTGTCAAAATTGGAAACAAGTAAATGTTCCACCAACAGTAAAAGGTGAAACAAGTTATGATCTTTTCACTTGATGAAATAAGCAGAAATAAAACATGAAATAAAATCGTGTCCTTGAAGAATAATTTATTTATTATTTTTATTATATATATATTTTATATTTTAAAATTTTATATATATTTTTTTATTTATTTTTCTTGCTTTGTTGCCCAGGCTGGAGTGCAGTGGCGCGATGTCGGCTCAGCTCAACCTCTGCCATCCGGGTTCAAGTGATTCTCCTGCCTCAGCCTTCTGAGTAGCTGGTACTACAGGTGCCCGCCACCACACCTGGCTAATTTTTGTGTTTTTAGTAGAGTTGGGATTTCACCATATTGGTCAGGCTTATCTTGAACTCCTGACCTTGTGATGCACCCACCTTGGCCTTCCAAAGTGTTGGGATTACAGGCGTGAGCCATGGTGCCTGGCTATGATTATGATTATGATTATTATTTTCTTTAGGCAAAATTCTTTTTTTCTTTTTTTTCAGAGACAGGGTTTCACCATATTGGTCAGGCTGGTCTCAAACTCCGAACCTCAGGTGATCCGCCCGCCCCAGCCTCCCAAAGTGCTGGGATTACAGGCGTCAGCCACCGCACCCAGCCAAATTGTTCTTTTTTTTTTGAGATGAAGTCTCACTCTGTCACCCAGGCTGGAGTGCAGTGGCATGATCTTGGCTCACTGCAATCTCCGCCTCCCAGGTTCAGGCAATTTTCCTGCCTCTGCCTCCCAAGTAGCTGGGATTACAGGCGTGTGCCATCACGCCCAGCTAATTTTTGTATTTTTAGTAGAGACGGGGTTTTACCATGTTGGTCAGGCTGGTCTTGAACTCCTGACCTCGTGATCCACCCGCCTTGGCCTCCCAAAGTGCTGGAATTACAGGCGTGAGCCACCGTGCCCAGCCCATGGCTATTATTTTTTGAGATGGAGTCTCACTCTGTTGCCCAGGCTGGAGTGCAGTGGCACAGTCTTGGCTCACTGCAACCTCCACCTGCTAGGTTCAAGCAATTTTCCTGCTTCAGTCTCCCAAGTAGCTGTGGATTACAGGTGCACACCACCATGCCCAGCTAATTTTTGCATTTTTGGTAGAGATGGGGTTTCACCATGTTGGTCAGCCTGGTCTTGAACTACTGACCTCGAGTGATCCACCTGCCTTTGCCTCCCAAAGTGCTGAGATTACAGTTGTGAGCCACCATTCCTGACCTTGAAGATTTTATATTGAGAAATATTTTATAATGCAAAACTATGCATAACATTGTGAAAAAATATACATGGAAAAAGTATTAAAAATTAATAGTTAATTCTGGAGGTTGTAATAAATTGATTTATATTTTTATGAGTATGAGTACTTTATAATAGAAAGATACTAAAACATTATACTAATCTGGGAACTCAGAACTCTGGACTCTTAGGGAAACTTTTTTTTTTTTTTGAGACGGGGTCTTGCTCTGTCAGCAGGCTGGAGTGCAGTGGTGCAATCTTGGCTCACTGCAACCTCTGCCTCCTGGGTTCAAGCCATTTTCCTGCCTTAGCCTCCTGAGTAGCTGGGACTACAGGTGTGTGTCACCACACCCAGCTAATATTTTTTTGGATGTTTAGTAGAGATGGGGTTTCACCATGTTGGCCAGGATAGTCTTGCTCTCTTGACCTCGTGTTCCTCCTGCCTCAGCCTCCCAAAGTGCTGGGATTACAGTGTGAGCCACTGCACCTGACCAAAACTTATTTTTTTTTAATATTTTTTTTTTTTTTAGAGACAGAGTCTCTGTTGCCCAGGCTGGAGCACAGCGGTGCAGTCATCCTTCACTATAACCTTAGTCTCCTGGGGTCAAGCGATCCTAACTCCTCAGTCTCCCAAGTATCTAGGACTACAGATGGGATCTTGCCATGTTGTCCAGGCTGGTCTCAAACTCCTGGATCCTCCCACTTCAGCCTCCCAAAGTGTTGGGATTACAGATGTGAGCTACCTGCACCTGGCCAGAAAAAACATTTTCATATTATATGGAGATTTAAAATATCCCCCTGGCATGGTACAATTTAAAGGGTGTGTGGGAGGCCAAGGTGGGCAGATCATTTCAGCCCAGGAGTTGGAGATCAGCCTGGGCAACATGGCAAAAACCTCATCTCTACAAAAAATCCCCCAAAATTAGCCAGGTTTGGTGGCAGGTACCTGTAGTCCCAGCTACTCAAGGGGCTGAGGTGGGAGGATTACTTGAGTCCCGGAGGTCAAGGCTGCAGTGAGCTGTGATTGCAGCACTGCACTTGGCCTGGGCGACAGAGCGAGACCTTATCCCAAAAGTAATAATGACAACAACTAAAAGGAGAGTGGAGTTTTGAACTCATCATCATGGCTGCAACACATAACTGGTATCCTCTGAGCAGATTATCAAGTCTTTCTTTGCTTTAGTGTCATAAGCTATCATTTATTGATACCTCATTATATGGCAAATACTGTGCTAGGTGCTTTTACCTATTTTCTGATTTAACTCTTACAACAACCTTTTGAGGTAAGCATTATTGTTCCCGTTTTACAAATTAGTCCATTTTATGGAATATCTTTCTCAGATTGGGATATTTGGCAAGAGGTAAAGTTAGTATTTGAAGCCAGGTATGTCTGGGTCCAAAGCACAAGCTCTTTTTTATTTTTTATTTTTTTTTTGAGACAGAGTCTCGCTCTGTCTCCCAGGCTGGAGTGCAGTGGTGCAATCTCGGCTTACTGCAACCTCTGCCTCAAGAGTTGAAGCAGTTCTCTGCCTCAGCCTCCGGAGTAGCTGGGAGTACAGGCACCCACCACCATGCCCGGCTAATTTTTTTGTATTTTTAGTACAGACAGGGTTTCACCATCTTGGCCAGGCTGGTCTTGAACTCCTGACCTCATGATCTACCTGCCTTGGCCT
>NW_022436952.1:7028720-7090704 GCF_009761245.1 Sapajus apella | reverse complement strand
GAGATGGGGTTTCACCATGTTGGCCAGGCTGGTCTCAAACTCCTGACTTCAGGTGATCCACCTGCCTAGGCCTCCCAAAGTGCTGGGATTATAGGAGTGAGCCACCATGCCTGGCCTCTTTTTTTTTTCTTCTTTTTGAGACAGGATCTCCCTTTGTGGCCCAGGCTGGAGGGTGCAGAGGCTCCTTGCAACCTCCGTCTTCTGGGCATAAGCAATCTGCCTCAGTCTCCTTAGTAGCTGGGATCACAGGTATGTGCTATCACGCTCGGTTAAGTTTTGTATTTTTTGAAGAGACAAGGTTTCGCCATGTTGCCAAGGTTGGTCTCTGACTCTTGGGCTCAAGTGATCCACCTGCCTCAGCCTCCTAAAGTGCTGGAATTACAGGTGTGAGTTACCAAACCTGGCCAAAGCATAAGCTCTTCATGATTCTGTAAAACTGAGGAACCTATGAAATAGGATTGCTACCTACCTTGCAGAAACATGAAATAAATGCCACGTACAGGCTGGTATCTGGTGAATATTCACTTTCTGATATTACTCTAGAACAAGTTATATTTTCTTTCTTTCCTTCTTTTTTTTTTTTTTTTTTTTTTTTTTTATTCTGAGATGGAATCTTGATCTGTCACCAGGCTGGAGTGCAGTGGCGTGATCTCAGTTCACTGAGACCTCTGACTCGCGGGTTCAATCAATTCTCTGCCTCAGCCTCCTGAGTAGCCAGGATTGCAGGCACCCAACACCACACCCAGGTAATTTTTTGTATTTTTAGTAGAGACGGGGTTTCACCATCTTTGCCAGGCTGGTCTCGAACTTCTGATCTCGTGGTCTGCCCACCTCGACCTCCCAAACTGCTGGGATTACAGGTGTAAACACTGGTCTTTTTTTTTTTTTTTTTTTTTTTTTTGAGACAGGGTCTCAATCTCACTCCCAGGCTGGAGTGCAGTGGTGCCATCATAGCTCACTATAGCCTCAACCTCCCGGGACTCAAGTGATCCTCCCACCTCAGCCTCCCAAGTAGCTGGGACTACAGGCATGTGCCACCATGCCAGACTAATTTGTTTTTTCTTTTTGAGACAGAGTTTAGCTTTTGTTGCCCAGCTGGAGTGCAATGGCACAATCTCGGCTTGCTGCAGCCTCTGCCTCCTGGGTTCAAGTGATTCTCCTGCCTCAGCCTCCGGAGTAGCTGGGATTATAGGCATGCACCACCATCCTGGGAGAGGGGGTTTCTCCATGTTGGTCAGGCTGGTCTTGAACTCCTGACCTCAGTTCATCCGCCCATCTTGACCTCCCAAAGTGCTGGGATAACAGGTGTGAGCCACTGTGCCCAGCCTCTTTTTTTTAATTTTTTTGAGATAGAGTTCTGCTCTGTTGCCCAGGCTGGAGTGCAATGGTGCGATCTCAGCTCACTGCAGCCTCAGTCTCCCAGTTCAAGTGATTCTCCTGCCTCAGCCTCCCGAGTAGCTGGGATTACAGGCATGTACCACCACATCTGGCTAATTTTTGTACTTTTAATAGAGACAGGGTTTCACCATGTTGGTCAGGCTGGTCTTGAACTCCCGACCTCAGGTGATCCACCCGCCTTGGCCTCCAAAGTGTTTGGATTACAGGCGTGAGCCATTGCGCCCGGCCGAGATGGAGTCTTACTGTATTACCCAGGCTAGAGTGCAGTGGCGTGATCTTGGCTCACTCTAACCTCTGCGTCAATCCTCCTGCCTCAGCCTCTTGAGTAGCTGGGACTACAGGTGTGCACCACCTCGACTGGCTAATTTTTGTATTTTTTTTTCAGCAGAGACAGGGTTTCACCATGTTTGCCAGGCTGGGTCTCCAACTCCTGACCTCAGGAGATCCACCCACCTTGGCTTCCCAAAGTGCAGGGGTTACAGGCATGAATCAACATGATCAGCCCTAATTTTTAATTTTTTTTTTGAGAGACAGACTCTCCCTATGTTGCCCAGGCTGGTCTTGCTTGGCCTTGAGCAATCCCCCTGCCTCAGTCTCCTGAGGCACTGGGATTACAGGTGTGGACACTGCACTTGGCCAGACATAGAAGATTTGAACAATATAATTAATTAACTACCTATATCTATTGAACTTACATAGAACCATGCACCCAGCAATTAGAAAGTATGTATTCTTTTCAAGCACACACGGGACACTTATCAAAATTGACCGCTTAGCCACAAAACAAGCTTTAATAAATACCAAATAATCAATATCACACAGACCACATTCTCTGACCACAACGTAATTATATAGACAATCAAAACATTAAAAACCATGTATTTATGGCTGCGCAGGGTGAATCACGCCTGCAATCCCAGCACTTTGGGAGGCCAAGTCAGACGGATCATGAGGTCAGGAGTTCGAGACCAGCTTGGCCAGTATGGCCCGTCTCTATAAAACAAAAACAAACAAACAAACAAAAATGTCAGGCCAGCACAATGGCTCACACCTGTAGTCCCAGCATTTTGTGAGGCCTAGGTGGGAGGATCGCTTGAGGCTAGGAGTTGGAGACCAGCCTGGGTAACATAGTGAGACCCCACCTCTACAAAAAAAACAAGGAAAAAATTAGTTAGACGTAGTGGTACATGCCTGCAGTGCCAGCTACTTGGTAGGCTGAGGTGGGAGGATTGCTTGAGCCCAAGAGTTTAAGGGTACAGTGAACTATGATCTTGCCATTGCACTGAAGCCTGGATAACATAGTGAGACCCTGTCTTCCAAACAAAAGTCAAATGGGGCCGGGCACAGTGGCTCATGCCTGTAGTTATCAGAACTTTGGGAGGCCAAGGTGGGTGGATCACCTGAGGTCAGGAGTTTGAGACCAGCCTGGCCAACATGGTGAAACCCCATCTCTACTAAAAATACAAAATTAGGCCCAGCATGGTGGCTCACTTGTGTAATCCCCTTGGATCACAAGGTCAGGAGTTTGAGACCAACCTGGCCAATGTAGTAAAATCCTGTCTCTACCAAAAATACAAAAAATTAGCCAGGCATGGTGGCAGGTGCTTGTAATCCCAGTATTTGGGAGTCTGAGGCAGGAGAATTGCTTGAACCCAGGAGGCAGATGTTGCAGTGAGCTGAGATTGTGCCATTGCACTCCAGGCTGGATGACAGAAGCAAGACTCTGTCTCAAAAACAAAACAAAACAAAACACACAAAAAATTATCTGGGCATGGTGGCATGTTCCTGTAGTCTCAGCTACCAGGAGACTGAGGCAGGAGAATCACTGGAACCCAGGACGTGGAGGTTGCAGTCAGCCCAGACTGCGTCACTGCACTCCAGCCTTGGCGACAGAGAGAGACTCCATCTCAAAGAAACAAACAAAACAAAAAAAACATCAAATGGGCCAGGCGCGGTGGCTCATGCCTGTAATCCCCGCACTTTGGGAGGCCAAGGCAGGCAGATCACCTGAGGTGATCCTGACCTTGTGATCCACCCGCCTTGACTTCCCAAAGTGCTGGATTACAGCAATGTAGCTGGGCACAGTGGCTCACACCTGTAATCCCAGCACTTTGGGAGGCCGAGGCAGGCAGGTCATGAGGTCAGGAGTTTGAGCCCAGCCTGGCCAACATAGTGAAACCCCGTCTCTTCTAAAAATTTTGAAAAATTATCCGGGCATGGTGGCTGGCGCCTGTAATCCTAGCTACTTGGGAGGCTGAGGCAGGAGAATCGCTTGAACCTGGAAGGCGGAGGTTGCAGTGAGCCGAGATTGTGCCACTGCACACCAACGCTGGTGACAGTGCTAGACTCTGTCTCAAAAACAAAACAAAAAGTTAAGTAGTACAGTCTTTTATTTTGAAATGGAGTTGAGATCGCGACATTGCACTCCAGCCTAGTCAACAAGAGTGAAACTCCATTAAAAAAAAAAAAAACTATCATGCCGCGGTTGGCCTGCACTATATTATTGTTTTTTCCTGGTCCTACAATTCCTAAAAAATCTGGTGTCTTGAGTATTTCATTTGGGAGGGAGTCACTACTAAAAATCTCAAACCAGGAAGCTTGTCTTCTTTGAGAATTTCCAGGCCTGGTAAGGATTCAGAGAAAGACTTCCTTAGGGGGGTTCTTTCTTTCTTTGGTGTGGGGGTGGTTTCCCATGTTGGTCTCAAACTCCAGGCCTCTAGCGATCCACCAGCCCCTTGGCCTCCCAAAGTGCTGGGATTACAGGCAGGAGGGCGGAGGCCAGCCCAGGGGGTCCTTTCATCCATCCCAATTCCTCCCTAGTTAAGGGCCTTAGCCTCAGAGTATGGATGGTGAATAATGGAGATGGAGGTGTCTCATGGGAGCCTTTTTCCTCTAATCCATTTTTGTTTGTTTGTTTTGAGATAGGAGTGTCTCGCCCTCAGCTCACTGCAACCTGTGCCTCCTGGGTTCAAGTGATTCTCCGGCCTCAGCCTCCCGAGTAGCTGGGATTACAGGTATGCACCGCCACACCTGGCTGATTTTTATATTTTTAGTAGAGAAGGGGCTTCACCATGTTGATCAGACTGGTTTCGAACTCCCAACCTCAAGTGATTTGCCCGCCTCAGCTTCCCAAAGTACTGCATCCGGCCTCTAATGCATTTTGGAAGGTCAGCCTTATATGCTTGTTGCATTCCGTAACTATCCGTAGATGATTTTTAAAAGGGGAAGCAATTTCACATTTATCCAGCAGAGGGAGCTCAATGGGAGAACTTTGGAGAGACTTGAGGTTTGGGTTTTTCTTTTTTCTTTTTTTTTGGAGACGGAGTTTCTCTCTTGTTGCCCAGGCTGGAGTGCAATGGCACTATCTTGGCTGACCGCAACCTTTGCCTCCAGGATTCAAGCGATTCTCCTGCCTCAGCCTCCCGAGTAGCTAGGATTACAGGCACGTACTACCACGCCCAGCTAATTTTGTATTTTTAGTAGAGACAGGGTTTCTTCAGGCTGGTCTCGAAATCCTGACCTCAGGTGATCTGCCTGCTTCGGCCTCCCAAAATGCTGGGATTACAGGCGTGAGCCACCATGCCTAGCTGGGTTTGTCTTTTCTAACAGGTCACTTCTCTTACACCAAACATTCTATTTCAGGAAACCATGCTGGTTCGGCCTTCAGGCTACAGCCGCCATCTGACCACCTCTCTACACCTCCAGGGCTACTGCTCTAGCCTGGACCCCCTTCATTTTCTCATTGGGATTACTGCAGAGACCTGTTCACACCTGCCCTGCTTTCATCTCCCCTCAACCCAGCAGCCAGAGAGATCGTTTTAAGATATAAGCACACTGTGTCCCTCTGCTCAAAATCCTGCAGTCTTCTCATATTTCTCTGAGTCAAAGTCAAAGTTCTTAAACCTGACAGCCCTCGGTGCCCCATGATCTCCCTGACCTCCTCTCCTTCAATTCTCCGCCAGGGTCCTCTGCTGCAGCCTCGCTCGCCTGTTGGCTGTGACTTGAACGCCAGGCAGGTTCTTGCTCTGCCCCTCTGTTTTCCACGTGCTTACTCCTGGTTTCTTTCATGTCTTGCTCATATCTTGCCTTTTTGGAGGGACCTGTCTGATCTCCCTGTTTAAGATTGCAATCGCCCCTTTCCAAGTCTCCCTGAACTTCTTACCCTGCTCTATTATTTCCTCCAGAGTACTGAGCACCTCCTAACACCATTCTATTGTAATGGTAACCAACAAATATCATTATTTGTTATGTTTACTATTATATTTTTCATCTTAATTCTATAATTTAAGCTCCTTGAGGGCAGGGATCTTTGCCTGTTTTGTTCACTGTGCTTAGGATAGTACCTGGCACGAAGTAGGTGCTTGCTTAGTAAATTATTGAATTAATGAATCAATACCCTTATTCTATTCTATTTCTTTTCTTTTTTTTTTTTTTTTTCAGACAAAGTCTTGCTCTGTCACCAGGTTGGAGTGCAGTGGTGCGATCCCGTCTCACTGCAACTCCCGTTTTCCGGTTTCAAGCAATTCTCTTGCCTCAGCCTCCTGAGTAGCTGGGACAACAGGCATGTACCACCCTGCCCGGCTAATTTTTTGTACTTTAGTAGAGATGGAGTTTCACCATGGTGGCCAGGATGGTCTCGATCTCTTGACCTCGTGATTCGCCCACCTCGGCCTCCCAAAGTGCTGGGATTACAGGAGTGAGCCACCGCGCCCGGCCTCAATACCCTTATTCTAATAGCTGAGATCTGGCCAGATGCAGTAGTTCATGCCTGTAATTCTATCACTTTGGGAGGTCGAAGCTGGAGGATCACCTGAGCTCAGGATTTGGAGATCAGTCTGGGAAACACAGCAAGACCTCATCGCTACTTAAATAAAAAATAGCCAGGCCTCAGGAGGCTGAGGTGGGAGGATTGCTTGAGCCCAGGAGATCAAGGCTGCAGTGAGCTCTTATTATGCCACTGCACTCCGGCCTGGGCAACTGAGTGAGACGCTGTCTGAGTGAGATCCTGCCTGAAAACAAAAACAAAAAGATCTTACAGATTTTTATTTTTTTTTTGAGACAAAGTCTTGCTCTTGTTGCCCAGGCTGCAGTGCAATGGCACGATCTCAGCTCACTGTAACCTCCACCTCCTGGGTTCAAGCGATTCTTCTGCCTCAGTCTTCCAAGTAGCTGAGATTACAGGCGCCCACCACCGCACCCAGCTAATTTTTGTATTTTTAGTACAGATCGGGTTTCCCCATGTTGGCCAGGCTGGTCTTGAACTCCTGACCTCAGGTGATCCACCCACCTTAGCCTCCCAAAGTGCTGGGATTACAGGCATGAGCCACTGCGCCTGACCAATTTGCAATTCTCTTCTAAATGAAGTTGAGGATATTTTCACATATGTAAAGGCCATTTGTAGCCTTTTTTGTGTGTGAGTAAACCATCACCTCATGCCTTTTGACCACTTTTCTAACAGGGAAGGATTATTTTAGAAAAACATTCTGCATTGGCCGGGCTCGGTGGCTCACGCCTGTAATCCCAGCACTTTGGGAGGCCGAGGCGGGTGGATCACGAGGTCAAGAGATCGAGACCATCCTGGTCAACATGGTGAAACCCTGTCTCTACTAAAACTACAAAAAATCAGCTGGGCATGGTGGCGCGTGCCTGTAATCCCAGCTACTCAGGAGGCTGAGGCAGGAGAATTGCCTGAACCCAGGAGGCGGAGGTTGCATTGAGCCGAGATCGCGCCATTGCACTCCAGCCTGGGTAACAAGAGCGAAACTCCGTCTCAAAAAAAAAAAAAAAAAAAAAGAAAAAGAAAAACATTCTGCATTAATTAAAGGTATATGGTAATCTGCTATAACAAAGAGGCGCCAGAATCCAGTGGCTTAGGTAAGATAGATCTAAAAGATCATTTGTTTTTCATGTAACAGTAAGAGGTGAGCAGCCCGGGGCTTGCAGAGTGACTGCCATCCTCAACATGTGGCTTCCATCTCTGTGGCTAAGGTAGCTACTCCAGGTGTTACCGTTTCTCAATCAGCAAGAAAGAGAAAAGTGAAGAGCAAGCAACTTTCTTCCTCTAAGCCTGGGGTCTAGAAGTTGCACACGTCCCTACTGCATGCCTCCCATTGGCCAGAACTTGGTCCCAGGGCCACATCTAGCTGCAAGGAAGGCTATTAAATCCAGTCTCTGGCTGGGCCACCATGTATCCTGCTAAAGCTTAAGGATGAGCCTTCCATTACTTTTTTTTTTTTTTTTTTTTTTTTAAAGACAGGGTCTCTCTCTGTTGCCCAGGCTGGAGTGTAATGACACAATCATAGTTTACTGCAGCCTCAAACTCCTGGGCTCAAGTGATCCTCCTGTCTTGGCCTCCCAAAGTGCTGGGATTACAGGTGTGAGCCACTGTGCACCTGGCCTTGTTTTATTTTTGAGATGGGGTCTCTCTCTCTCACCCAGGCTGGAGTGCAGTGGTGTGATCATGGCTCACTGCAGCCTTGATGTCCTTGGTTCAAGTGGTCTTCACATCTCAGCCTCCCAAGTAGCTGGGACTACAGGCTTGTGCCACCATGCCCTACTAATGTTTGTATTTTTTTGAAAAGATGCAAAAAAAAAAAAAAAAAAAAAAAAAAAAAAGACCTGTTGTTATGTTGCCCAGGCTGGTCTGGAGTTGCTAGGCTCAAATGATCCTCCTGCCTTAGCTTCCCAAAGTGCTGGGATTACAGGCATGAGTCACTGTGCATGGCCTGTTTTCTTTTTTTTTAAGAGACAGGGTCTCACTATGTTGCTCAGGTTGGAGTTCAATGGCTATTCACAGGTGTGATCATAGCTCACTGCAACCTCCAACTTTTAGGCTCAAGCAATCCTTCCATCTCAGCCTCCTGAGTAGCTGGGACTATAGGTGAGCACCACATCTGACTCACCTCCTGTTTTCTGAGTGTGAGTTTCCTCACTATCTGGCCCCACCTGCCTCTCCAGCTGGGTCTTGACTGTTCAGTCTTATGCATGCTCCAGCTTTGCCACACCTCTTAGTGGCCCCCAACAAGCCTGCATTTTTACACTGCCATTTCTTCTGTCCCGGGTGCCTTTCCTCCCCAGCACTGCATGGCAAACTCCTACACATCCTTCAAGGCCCATCTTGAATGTCACCTTCCCTATGATGACTTCCCCTATTACCGCATACTTATTTCCTTGTCCTCAGTGCTCCCATAGAACTTGGTGCACATCCACTCCAGTAGTCAGTGCACAGAACGGTAATCATTTATGTGTTTGCAGCTGCCGCTACAACATGGTGACCTCCTGGAGAACAGAGACATGCTCTATTCCTCTTTGTATTTGCCCTTTGTTATCAGAGCACAAAAGTATGTGATGCCGGGTACTGGTAGGTAGGTACTCTCTCAATAAATATGAGTGAGTGAGTGAGCGAGTGGTGGGGTGGATCTTAGCCTGAAAGAGGGAGCTCCCCACCTGCACTTTCCTGGAGCAATCTCTAGAGGGCAGTCTCACACCATGCTTGTCTTCCCTAGCCTCTGCCCAAGTTGCTTTTTTCCTACCATAGGCAGCTCAGATAGATATGGGTGGGTGGGTGGATGGATGGATGGACAGATGAACGAATGAACGAACAACTGGATGGATGGTGGATGAATGGATAGGGTGAGCATGGTCCACATGGGCCCTGGAGTTGACAAGCTCTGGGACCAGGGAATCTAAGTCAACCTAGGCACTGGAGGCACTGCTGGCCCATCCCTTAGACACAATGGCTTAGGGGCTAGGGCCTATGAGTGAAACTTAAAAAAAGGTTGTTGTTTCCAAAATAAATATGATAGTTGCAAAATGGTATTGGATAAATATTGAAATAAATGACTACAAAACAATATCTCAACCAATCAATTGCAACTCAACTCAGTTTGTATATATAGTTTATGTATAAACTACATTTCAGGCTGGGCGTGATGGCTCAGGCCTGTAATCCTAGCACTTTGGGAGGCTGAGGCGGTCGGATCACCTGAGGTTGGGAGTTTGAGACCAGCCTGACCAATATAGTGAGATGCTGTCTCTATTGAAAATACAAAAATTAGCCAGGTGTGGTGGCGCATGCCTGTAATCCCAGCTACTCGGAAGGCTGAGGCAGGAGAATCGCTTGAACCTGGGAGGGAGGCGGAGGTTGCAGTGAGCCGAGATTGCGCCATTGCACTCCAGCGTGGGCAACAAGAGTGAAACTACATCTCAGAAACAAACAAAAACAAAACCAAAAAAAGCCTACGTTTCGTGTGGGATGTGAGTACATTTTAATATTTTTGACATGATGTGGCACTCTTTAAAGTGTCAAGGGCCCTTGAATTCCTGAAAAGGCCCTGCAAGGAGCAAGCAGAATGGAGCCCAAGACTCCCCAGCAGAGGGCTCAGGACGCTGCTCATTATAAGCCCAGGCTCTGAGTCTCAAGCTGCAGGTCCACTCCCTCTACCTGCTGAGGGCTCTGGAGCCAAGCCCACAGAGATAACATTCAAGAACACAGACTGCCCTCAACCACAGTCTTTCCTAATCCCAAGGTAAGATGGGAGAGGGCTGGTGGAGATGGGTGGTATTTTGTTTACTTACATTCCTACATGGGGGAGATCTTGAATAGAAAGAGGCTCTGTCTCCTGGGACTGCCAGCTTGGGGGTGGAAGGGACAGGAGACAAGAACAGAACCAAGTGTCGTGCACGAATGCCTGTAGTCCTGGCTACTCAGAAGGCTGACATGGGAGGATCCTTCGAGCCTGGGAGATTGAGGCTGCAGTGAGCTGAGATTGCACCACTGTACTCCAGCCTGGATGACAGAATGAGACCCTGTCTCCAGAAAAAAAACAAAGTCAAGATTCAAGGGCATCTAACATCAAACCTAGTGTGCTTAATCACTACATCATAATCATGCCCTCTTTCAGAGTGAGCTGCCCAATTTCACAAAGCCATTAATCAAGTGGCAGGGCAGAACACTTACTGAGCGCTTACAATCAGTGTGTGTCAGGTGCTGTTCTAAATGCTCTACCCATTTTAACTCATCTAGCTAAAGCAGGGCCTATAATTGTCAATGCCATTTGACAAATGGGGAAATCAAGGCCAAGAGCAGTTGAGTGACTTGTCTAAATTTGCCACCAGACAGTCTGGTTCCAGAGTCTGGGCTCTTTACCGCAATGACCTACCTGCCTGTCTACTCTATGAAGGGACAAGGTTTGGGGCTGTCAAAACTCAGGGTCGGCCAGGTGTAGTGGCTCACGCCTGTAATCCCAACACTTTGGGAGGCCGAGGTGGGCGGATCACCTGAGGTGAGGTGGGCGGATCACCTGAGGTCAGGGGTTTGAGACCAGCCTGACCAACATGGAGAAACCTTTTCTTAACTAAAAATACAAAATAAGCCAGTCATGGTGGTTCATACCTCTAATCCCAGCTGCTCAGGAGGCTGAGGCAGGAGGACCGCTTGAACCCAGGAGGCGGAGGTTGCAGTGAGATGAGATTGTGCCACTGCACTCCAACCTGGGCAACAAGAGTGAATCTCTGTCTAGAAAAAAAAAAAAAACCCAAAAAACAAAAAACCTCAGGTTAAAAATTACAGGACAAGTGGAATAGAGGATGGGCAGGAGGGATGCAGGGGTGTGTGAGGTATGTGAAAGAGGTGGAACGTGGAGGAGAACCCAAACACAGATGTCCACAGATGTTCTCTGCTCTTTCCTCAGTAGGAACTCAATGCTGAGTTCCTATCAAAACTACTGACAGCATATCTCCCCAAATACCATTTCCTTAAAAGGCACTTTGCCAGTGTCTATTTTTTTTTTTTTAAGAAATGAGGTTTCACTCTATTGCCCAGGCTGGAGTGCAGTGTCATGATCTTGGCTCACTGCAACCTCAGCCTCCCAGGTTCAAGCAATTCTTCTGCCTCAGCTTCCTGAGTAGCTGGGATTACAAGCACCTGCCACCACTCCCAGCTAATTTTTGTGTTTTTAGTAGAGCTGGGGGTTTCACCATGTTGGCCAGGCTGGCCTTGAACTCCTGACCTTAAGTGATCTGCCCACCTTGGCCTCCCAAAGTGCTGGGATTACAGGCTGCACTCAGCCTGTCACTGTATCTTACTTAGCAAATACAGCTGCTTGCAAACAGCCATTTCTTTTTCCTTTGTGATTAGGGCCACTGATCTGCCAGAATGGCTATCCAGTCCTTCAGATAGGGTTAGAAGCCACTTTGTTGAGAATGATACGAGCAAGATGTCTGTCCGGGGGAATGACTGGTATAGACTTCATCAGAGATTGAATTAAGTGATGGAAAGGGAATGTTCCATGGCTCTGGTCCCTACTATAAATCTATTCAGGGTCTTTTGCATCAGTCCTAGGTTTCCTGACTTAAAGGGAAATAAGGACAGGTTTACGGAGATAGAATAATCCCATTTGGAGAAAGGAGTACTGGAACAAGACACAGAGTGTCTCTAATGAAGTGCAAGAGCTCTGAAGTTGGACTGCCTGAATTTAAATCCCAACTCTGTAGGCAGGGCATGGTAGTTCACGCCTGTAATCCCAGCACTTTGGAAGGCTGAGGCCAGCAGATTGCTTGAGCCCAGGAGTTTGAGAACAGCCTGGGCAACATGATGAAACCCTGTCTTTACAAAAAATACAAACATTCTGGTGGTGCATGATGGCTCATGCCTGTAATCCCAGTACTTTAGGAGGTCGAGGTGGGTGGATCATGTGAGGTTAGGAGTTTGAGACCAGCTTGGCCAACACGTGAAACCCCAACTCTGTCTCAAAACAAACAGACAAACAAACACCCCACAAAAATTCTCTGGCCATGGTGGTGCACACTTGTAGTCCCAGCTACTCAGGAGGCTGAGGTAAGAAGATGGCTTTAGCCCAGAAAGTAGAAGCTGCAGTGAGCTGTGATCATGCCACTACACTCCAGCTTGGGAGACAAAGCAGGACCCTGTCTCGGGAAAAAAAGAAAAAAATCCCGGGCCAGGCGCAGTGGCTCACGCCTATAATCCCAGCACTTTGGGAGGCCGAGGCGGGTGGATCACAAGGTCAAGAGATCGAGACCATCCTGGTCAACATGGTGAAACCCCGTCTCTACTAAAAATACAAAAAAATCAGCTGGGCATGGTGGCGCGTGCCTGTAATCCCAGCTACTCAGGAGGCTGAGGCAGGAGAATTGCCTGAACCCAGGAGGCGGAGGTTGCGGTGAGTGCGCCATTGCACTCCAGCCTGGGTAACAAGAGCGAAACTCCGTCTCAAAAAAAAAAAAAAAAAAAAAAAAAATCCCAACTCTGTATGACCACACATAATTCACTCATCCTTTCTCCATGTCCTATCTGTGAAATGGGTTTATTAATACCTTTGATTGTTATTTATCATATATTAATGATTAATGTTTTGTTGTGGGGGTTAAAATGATCAAATACAAAGTGCTTAACATAAAAGCACTCAATGCCCACTTTTTTTTTTTGAGATGGAATTTTGCTCTTGTCACCCAGGCTGGAGTGCAACGGCGAGATCTCGGCTCACTGTAACCTCGGCCTCCTGGGTTCCAGTGATTCTCCTGCCTCAGCCTCCCAAGTAGCTGGGATTATAGGCAAGCACCACCATACCCGGTTAATTTTGTATTTTAGTAGAGATGGGGTTTCACCAGGTTGGCCAGGCTGGTCTCGAACTCTTGACCTCAGGTGATCCTTGGGTCTTGGCCTCCCAAAGTGCTGGGATTACAGGCATGAGCCACTGCGCCCAGCCCAATGCATACTCTTTTATCCAAATTAAAAGGAGATGTTACACTTAAAATTTTGTTAAGAAGGTAGATCTCATGTTGTGTTCTTACACAATAAAAAAGTTATAACAGATGAGTAGGTAGTCAGCAGAAAAAAGAAAAAAAACAAAACGTTAACTCAGAAAAAAATAAAAGGAGATGACATACAGCAGATGCGGACACAACAAAAATAATCCTGTTGTTCAGTATGTGTTGACAGGGTCTGAAGCTGGCTACAGGAAGAATTTCCCAGCAACAAAGAGTGGGAAGCCCTGAGCAAATTGTAAAATCTCCTCAGTTTCTTCCCAAGAGAAGCTTTCATCTCAGGGGTGGTCATTTCTGGAGGCAGGGGCTGCAGGAGACACCCTGGTAGCAGGCAGGTCTGTTTGGTTCCTGAGTCCATGACAGTTGATAAACAAGGCCCCTTCAGTGCTGCGCTGGGCATTGTCTGGGGTATGTAACCAGGAGATGGAGTGCCTGCATTTCCAAGATCATTTGTAGCTGTTTCCTGGACCTGAGTAAATTTTTATTTTAAAGGTGCCCCCTGGCCCGATCCAAATCTCAGCTTAACATTAGCAGTTGCTTCTCTTTGGCTGAGCAGATGAACTACAAAAAACTCCCGGAGTGAAAGAGGAAAGGGAGGGGTGGGGTTGGGTGAGGCAACAGGGATGGGTTCCGCGTGATGGGAGGTGGGCCTGGTGGTCACTAGGGCCTCTCCAGTAAACGGGAAGGGCAGGCAGGCTACTGGCAAAGAAAGAGTTACTGAGCATCAGCTGAAGGGATGGCAAGCAGTGAGGGAGGCTCTGGCCCAGTAATTCTTATCTTCAGGAAAGTTTAAGAGTCATTGTCACTCACAAGGCATTTCCTGGACTATGAACTTTATTGCAGAAAGGACAGAATGGCTGGGTGGGAGGAAGTTAGCCTCAGGCTCCATACCCACCCCTCCCATTCCCCCACAGCTGGGTTTGCTGTTTCTCCAAACAATTTAGTGTTAACAACATAAACCCTGGTCCAGCCTGGCCTCCTGCAGCTGTGCGGCCTTCAAGTCTTTATCCTTGATAAGCCTTGGCGCCTTCATCTATAAATGGGTTTAATAACACCATTTGCTTATAGTTAATACCGAATATATGTTGGGTTTGAGTGATGATGAGGAACCTGGGGCCAGAGATTTTTACTGAGGGGATGAATAGAGAACAGAATATGTCCCTGTTTTTTTTTTTTTTGAGACGAGTCTTGCTCTGTCACCCAGGCTGGAGTGCAATGGTGTAATCTTGGTTCACTGCAACCTCCACTTCCCGGGTTCAAGTGATTCTCGTGCCTCCACTTCCCAAGCAGCTGGGATTACAGGTGCCAGCCACCATGCGTGGCTAATTTTTGTATTTTTAGTAGAGACGAGATTTCACCATGTTGGCCAGGCTGGTCTTGAACCCCTGACCTCAGGTGATCTGCCTGCTTCTGCCTCCCAGAGTGCTGGGATTACAGGCGTGAGCCACCATGCCAGGCCTGTCCCCTGTTCTTGGGAGCTGATCAGAGGATCAAGGTGGGCATGGATCAAAAGAAATGCACTTGGTTGCCTCATCTAGCCAATGGTGCGAAAGCACCAATCTTGAAAACAATTTCTAGTTACCACTTTTAGTACATTTTGGGTTTTTGTTGTGTTTGTTTGTTTGTTTTTCTCTTTTTTTGGAGATGGACTCTTGCTGTGTCGCCCAGGCTGGAGTGCAGTGGCGTGATCTTGGCTCACTGCAACCTCCGCCTTTTGGTTCAAGCAATTCCCCTGCCTCAGCTTCCTGAGTAGCTGAGGCTACAGATGCATGTTACCACGCCCGGCTAATTTTTTGTAATTTAGTAGAGACAGGGTTTCACCATGTTGCCCAGGCTGGTCTTGAACTCCTGAGGTCAGGCAGTCCGCCTGCTTCAGCCTCCCAAAGTGCTGGATTACAGGCATGAGTCACGGGGCTCATTTTGTCTTCCCAGTCTATTTTGAGATGTTATTCAAATAAATGTGTGTCTCCAGGGCTTCAGCAGGCTGGCAGCAGGAAGTAGCAATCAGGAAACACGAGGTGGCAAGCAGGACACTGGGTCAGAACGTGTTCTGAGCCCACTGGGAGGCAAGGTTTGCTGAATTCTACACAACGGCAGCTACCGGGTCCCTCTGTGTTGTGGAGCCAGGGAAGGCTTCCAGACATAGGGGGCTTCTCCCTGTAATTTGAGGGAGATTATTGGCTCAGGCAAAGGTGAGAGGGTTTAAAGAGAAAAAGAGAAGCACCGTGCAGCCTCAAGCTGGAAAAAGCCCTGGGGAGCTTGTAGAGATCCACTTCTAGGGACAGAGACCATGAGGGGTCATAGGTGGCAGGGCAGAGAACAACATCCCAGGGAACAGATGTCGAAGATGGATTAGACCCTGACAACGGATGTGAAATATTGACCCAGCGAAAAAAAAGTGCCTGGTGTTTGCACAGGCCAAACTGGTGCTCCAGCTTCCTTGGGAGGAGGGGCCGGAAAGTGCCCAGGTCCGGAGATCACTCTCCACACTCCCACATACTCTCCCAGGGGCCACAAGTCAGTCTCCAGCTCGGGGAGGATATAAATGAGGATGCCTGTGTTGGAAATCAAGGCAGGCATTCATGGGCATGCAGGCACACATGCACACATAGTCTTTTTAATTTACTTGAAGGCTCACCTAGTTCTGTTTGTGTTTAAAAAAAAAACAGAGAAAAAGAAAGCTCACCTAGGCCAGGCATGATGGCTTATACCTGCAATTCCAGCACTATGAAAAAGCCGAGGCAGGAGGATCACTTGAGGCCAGTTCAAGCCCAGATTGGGCCACATATTGAGACCCTGTCTCTACAAAAAAAATTGTTTAAAAAAATTAGCCAGGTGTGGTGGTGTGTGCCTGTAGTCCCAGCTACTCAGGAGGCTGAGGCAGGAGGACTCCTTGAACCCAGGAGGTTGAGGCTGCAGTGAGCTATGATCACACCACTCCTGACTGGGTGAGACAGAGTGAGACGTTGTCTGAAAAAGAAAACAAACAAACGAAGACTCACAAGCTTATCTGCACATAGAAACAAATGGATGTAGTGGGGCGTGGTGGTATATGCCTGCAGTCCCAGCTACTTGGAGGCTGAGGTGGGAGGACTGCTTGAGCCCAGGAGGTGAAGGTTGCAGTGAAATATCTTGTCACTGCACTGTAGCCTGGGTGACAGAGCAAGACTCTGACTCAAAGCAATGCTTTTAAAAGTGGATGGAAATGCTAATAATTGTGTTTGGTTGGTGTAAGTATACAAAAAATTTGTACTTTATGCTTTTCAAATGTTCTTTAATGAGAATAATTTTTTTTAAAGAGAGAAAAAAGCTTATCTACCTGCCAACATTAAGTTCCTAAAATCAAAGGTTTCTTCCCAGTCCTACGCCACTAGTATTTGACACTGTTGAACTCATTTTCTGAAATGATTTTCTTTTTTGGCTTTCAGGCTGCCAATTTTCTCCTGGTTTTTCTTCCTTCCTGGATGGCTTTCGGGCCCCTGCCTGAGTCCTGAAGTTACTGTTATTCAGGGTCTGTCCTCAGCCTGCCCTATCTTTTCTCTCCAGGTTAGCTTGCCCACTCCCTTGGCTTCCGCTTTTCCATTCATGTCAGGAATAACCTGCAGCTCCAACCCAGCTCTTTGCTGAAGCATTTATCCCATTGCCTACTGAGCATCCCCACCAGACCCTCAAATTCAGTTAAAACTTGAACTTCCCTCTCCAGAGCCTGCTGTTTCTTCTGTGTGTCCTGTCTTGGTTGCCTGGGTCAGAATCCTAGTAATGATCTGTCTTCCCCTAGCTTTCTGTAGTGGGTTGTATTGGTCTGCCCCTACCTTTCTGAATGGTGCCCTCCCACCCAAGAAGAGATGTCCACACATGCCACCAAGCCTGGCTTTTTATTTTTTGTAGATAGGGGTCTTGTCAGGTTGCACAGACTTATCATACCCTTTATATTAGCGAACCAGTATTGCCTTATATGATAAAATGTGATTAAGTTAAGGATCTTGAAGGAAAGACTTATCCTGGATTAGCCAGCTGGGCCCTAAATCCAATGACATATGTCCTTATAAGAGGGCACACAGGGCACACACAGGGAGGAGGCACTGTGGCCATGGAAGCAGGTTTTGGAGTGATGCCACAAGTCAAGGAACACCAACAGCTACTGTAAGGATGGACTGTCCCCTACAGCCTCGGGATAGAGCCTTGTCTCCCAGTCTGCCCCACTAGAACATTATACCCTCACCTCACACATGGTTGCAATTCCCTCATCTCAACATGTTCTTTGAAGCTGGTCCTTTTTTTTTTTTGAGATGGAGTCTTGCTGTCGCCCAGGCTGGAGTGCAATGGCATGATCTCGGCTCACTGCAACTTCTGCCTCCCAGTTCCAGCGATTCTCCTGCCTCTGCCTCTGGAGTAGCTGGGACTATAGGTGTGCACCACCACACCCGGCTAATTTTTTGTATTTTTAGTAGAGATGAGGTTTCACTGTGTTAGCCAGGATGGTCTCAATCTCCTGACCTTGTGATCTGTCTGCCTCTGCCTCCCAAGAAGCTGTTCCTTTAAAAAACAAAATTAAGCTTTTGAGATAATTATAGAGTCACATGTGGTTTAAGAAATACAGCCGAGCGCAGTGCTGGGAGCCTTGCATCCTGGGATTCTGAGCTACTCCTATTTCCTTATAACACAATCCTTCCCCGGCCTTACCCTACCCCTTGTTAGTGCAAATAAGCTTATTAATTTGGCTCAACTAGGTTGTGGTCTCTTTCAGGATAGATACTGATTTCTTTTTATGTTCTAGTATTTTTTGCTTAAAAGTCCTTTGCATTGTGGGCCTGCCTCTCCTGCCTTTGCAGAGAACCTCAGAATACATTCCCCATGTCTGTTTGCTATCTCTGGCCCTCTGCCTCTTCCAAAGCACATTTCTGCAACATCCTTAACTTGGGCTTTCAAAACACCATTAATTAACACTGAGGGCCCACAGCCAAGTCCTTAATTTGCAGGATGACTTCCCTTATCTTTGTGTCTTTAGGGTTGCTGGTTAGCTCAGCTAGTCAGAGTGTAGTGCTGGAAGTACCTTTAAATTGCTTTTCTGGGTGGTTTTCCCCTGTCCCCATCTGATGGGGAGAGCCCTGGAACCCAAGACTTTCTCCCCCAGCAGTTTCAGAGCTCCCTGAGGGCAGAGAGAGTCTCCATTAATCTTGCAGATCTCTCAGGGGAAGAACTTGTCTTCTACTTTTTAAATCCTGATCTGATACTAGCTCTGCACACTGTGGGTGCTCAATAAATGTTGATTGACTGAGTAAACAATGAATGTAGTCCCCTGGAGTGTTATATTCCTCCTTTCCACAGGGAGAAAGTAATAACATTAGGCAGAGCAGGCTGGATCTCTTAATGTGATTACCTGGGATTTGTGGGCCAGTGACTCTGTCCCCCAACTTTATTGAGTACATCCATCTCCACAGAATAGATATTACCACACAGAGACCACTAATGCTGTTGGCCAAATGGTGGGCTATCACTAATTCCCTTGACCCTGTTAATCTTAATTCTATTGCATTGAAGCTGCTGCCTCCAGTCCACGACTGGGAGAACATAGCACAGTTGTGGCAGTGGTTGTACTGAGGGAAGCATAATCTATCGAAGTTCAAATGTTTAACTTGCTCTGTGTTTGTATTTGAGACATCCTTCATGTCTCAAATGATAATTTGAGATTGAATTCACAATGCATAAAGTGCATCCATTTAAAGTATGTAACTTGACCAGGTGTGGTGGCTCTCACCTGTAATCCCAGCACTTTGGGAGGCCAAGGCGGGCAGATCACTTGAGGTCAGGAGATCGAGATCAGCCTGGCCAATGTGGTGAAGCCCCATCTCTACTGAAAATATAAAAACTAGCTGGGTGTGGTGGCACACGCCTGTAATCCCAGCTACTTGGGAGACTGAGGCAGAAGAATCGCTTGAACTTGGGAGGTGGAGGTTGCAGTGAGCCCAGATCACACCACAGCACTCCAGCCTGGGTGACAGTGAGACTTCGCCTCCAAAAAAAGAGAAAGTATATAATTCAATGGTTTTTAGTGTATTTGGTTGTGCAACCATCTCCACAAGTTCAGAGCATTTTCTTTATCCTCCCGAAAGAAACTCCATACCTACTAGCAGTCACTCTCCATTTCCCTCCAACCCCCAGCCCTAGGAAATCAATCTATTTTGTTACTACACATTTGCCTATTCTGGACATTTCATATACATGGAAACATACAATAATGTGGTCTTTTGTGACTGGCTTTATTCACTTGGCATGATTTCAAGGCTCATCCATGTTGCAACATATATTACTACTTATTTATTGACGAATAATATTCCATTGTATGGATATACCATATTGTACTTATCCATTCATTAGCTGATAGAAATTTGGGTTGTTTCTACTTTTAGCAAGTTATTTCTGCATGTTTCAACTTATTCATCCATAAAAATGAGTTAATAGCTGCCTTGTCTTGGAGGATTATGAGAGGTACACAGGGAATATATGAAATGCATTCTAAACTATAAAGCAGTATAAGAATGTAAAGATATTTTATTAATTTTTTTTTTTTTTTTTTGAGACGGAGTTTCGCTCTTGTTACCCAGGCTGGAGTGCAATGGTGCGATCTCGGCTCACCGCAACCTCCGCCTCCTGGGTTCAGGCAATTCTCCTGCCTCAGCCTCCTGAGTAGCTGGGATTACAGGCACACGCCACCATGCCCAGCTAATTTTTTGTATTTTTAGTAGAGACGGGGTTTCACCATGTTGACCAGGATGGTCTCGATCTCTTGACCTCGTGATCCACCCGCCTCGTCCTCCCAAAGTGCTGGGATTACAGGCTTGAGCCACCGCGCCCGGCCTTATTAATTTTTTTTAATAGATAGGGTCTCAACTCTGTGGCCCAAGCTGGAGTTCAGTGGTGCAATCATGGCTCACTGCAGCCTCAACCTCCTGGGCTCAAGGGATCCTTTTGCCTCAACCTCCCCTGTAGCTGGGGTTTCAGGGGCATGCCACCATACATAGCTTTTAAAATTTTTTAAATCTGATGCTATCTCCAGATAGTAGCTTGTTTTTTTTTTGTTTCGTTTTTAAGAAACGAGGTCTTGCTATGCTGACCAGGCTGCTGGTCTCCAGCTCCTGGCTTCAAACAATATCAGCACGGGGTATTACAGGTGTGAGCCATTGCACTGGCCTAAAGACTTTTTTTTTTTTTGAGACAGAGTCTCACTCTATTGCCCAGACTGGTGTGCAGTGGCACAATTTGGCTGACTGCAACCTCAGCCTCCCAAGTAGCTGGGATTACAGGCATGCCCTACCATACCCAGCTAACTTTTGTATTTTTAGTAGAGACAGGGTTTCACGTTGGCCAGGCTGGTCTTGAGCTCCTGACCTCAGGTAATCTGCCCACCTTGGCCTCCCGAAGTGATGGGATTACAGATGTGAGCCACAGAGCCTGGCCCTAAAGACTTTTTAATATTTGTATGAGGTCAACTAAGGAGAGGACTGAGGCCAGTGTAACTGCCCTGAGCTTATACGGCCTATTGTTGGTTAACTCAGGGCACTCAGGTGAGTATCTCTTTGGGTCTCGTCTCTTTGTAGAGTCCATTTTGCTTTTCTCCTCGGTAATGGACTGCATCCATATTTCATCCACATTTGTTGCTAGGAGACTAAGTTAGAGTATGCTTAGCTCAGGGTAAGCCACTGCCACCACAGAAAACCATATCATAGGAGAATTATATTTGAACATCAAGGCAGACATATTTCATCCCCATTTTTAGCAAGACCAGGGAAAAGGGCTGATGCTATAGGTGTTAAGGGCCTAAGTTTACCAAATATCTTGCCAACTCTCCTTTTTTTGATTTTTCTTTCTTTTTTTTTTTTTTTGAGAGGGAGTCTCATTGTCGCCCAGGCTGGATGGAGTGCAGTGCCACGATCTCTGCTCACTGCAGCCTCCGCATGCTGGGTTCAAGCAATTCTCTGCCTTGGCCTCCTGAGTAGCTGGGAATTCAGGGGCCCACCACCACACTGGCTCATTTTTTTGTATTTTTAGCAGAGGCGGGGTTTAACCATCTTGGCCAGGCTGGTCTTGAACTCTTGGCCTAGTGATCTACCCACTTCAGCCTCCCAAATGCTGGGATTACAGGCATGAGCCACCATGCCTGGCCTCCTTTTAAGTTAGCTTCTTTCACACTCACGTGTGCCAGGGTGACTTTTTTCTCCCTTTACTGCCCATCCAGTAAGCATGCTAAGGTAATGCGAAAACATTTTAATATTAGACCAAGAGAAAACAAATTAGGAAGGAAAACCTGTTGCCATAATGAGTACAAAGATTCAAAAATCCAACTCAGATATATACTATTCGCTCCCATAACTTCCTATTTTTTGCAAGTATTTTACAGCTTTATAATGTGTGGGTGCAAGGGGGATGGAGGAAGGCCAGGGTGGGCAGTGGGTTATACAAGAACTATTGTTTACTACTAGGGGCTGCCTGGAGCATAATTTCCCCCTCCAAAGCCTTGGTAAGAGCAGCTGGGGATAATGAACAGTGGTTAAAGATGCTTTGTTTTACACCCAGAAAAAAGGGTCATTAACACCTAAACTGTTTTTTTTTTTTTTTAACCAAGCCCCCTGGAAGGGCTCCTGCTGCTATTGATAATCATGGTAACCCTCAGGGTAGCAGGGGCAAAGGGGTGGGTAATTCACCAGAAAATGGTATTCACTGATTTGGATTATGTGCACCACTGCTCCTCTCCATTCATGTGTTTAATTAAAAGCTGACTAGTACAAAATAAATGAAACTGCAATTCTTCACTGGAACTATCTGGGGAGCAACAGAAATTCTGCAGGGAGGGTATATGCCAGAAAAACTCTTTTATTGCCATCTCCCTATTATATTTCTATTCTAGGGTTAGTGTTAATGTCACATGTCATTCTTAAGGTGGCAAAAGGCTTGGAGAAGTAGTATAAGTTTCATTTTCATTTTATCAAGGATGAAATCAAAGCAAGGAGCTGTGACTATGACAATATATAGTCTAGGGCATAACTCCCAACCACATTAGGGAAAGCCCAGTAGGAACACAAGCTATAGTTGGTTCAACCCTTATTCATGACATCGTGTTTCACATCATTCAGAAGTTTTTGTAGAAGTCTCTATAGTGAGGCTGGGCGCAGTGGCTCATGCCTGTAATCCTAGCACTTTGGGAGGCCGAGGTGGGTGGATTACCTGAGGTCAGGAGTTCAAGACCAGCCTGGCCAATATGGCGAAACCCCATCTTAAAAAAAAAAAAAAAAAAGTCTCTATAGTGACCAGTTGTATTGCCTGGGAGTCATTTCCATTTGTTCAGTCCCCGAGGGGAGAGAAAATGGAATTATTGCTTTCTTATAAATTAGGCAAATTTGGACAGAGGGCATTCAACTTAGTTCACAAAGGGTGCCAAAATCCACATTGCTCCTTTTAAAAAAAAAAAATGCATGGGCCAGGCTTGGTGGCGCATGTCTGTAGTTCCAGCTACTTGGGAGGCTGAGGTGGGAGGATCACTTGAGCCCAGGAGTTCTGGGCTATAGTGCGCTATGCCAAGCGGGTGTCCACACTAAGTTCGGCATCAATATGGTGACCTCCTGGGAGTAGGGGACCACCAGATTGCCTAAGGAGGGGTGAACTAGCCCAGGTTGGAAATGGAGCAGGTCAAAACTCCCGTGCTGATCAATAGTGGGATTGCACTCCATCCTGGGCAACATAGTGAGACCCCATCTCAAAAAAAAAAAAAAATTAAAAAAATGCATAGAAAGCTATAGCAAGAAGTCAGGGCCTCAGGCTGGGCATGGTGGCTCACGCTTGTAATCCTAGCACTTTGGAAGACTGAAGTGGACGAATGATATGAGGCTGAGTTTGAGACCAGCCTGGCTAAACACAGTGAAACCCCATCTCTATTAAAAATATAAAAATTAGCTGGGTAAGGTGGTGCACACCTGTAATCCCAGCTACTCAGGAGGCTAAGGCACAAGAATCACTTGAACTGGGAGGCGGAGGCTGCAGTGAACCAAGATTGCGCCACTGCATTCCAGCCTGGGTAACAGAGTGAGACTCTCTCAAAAAAAAGCCAGGGCCCCGGATTTCACAAACTGATGTTTTATCACCTCCTTCCCCACCTTAAGGTAACTGCCAGGACACTCTTTTTTGTTTAATATTTAAGACAGGTGAAGAGAAATCACTGGTGGTGTCTGCCCTTCCCACAGTCCTTTTGATCACAATTTTTCCATAAGCTTCAAAATAAAAGGCCATAAACTGAAGGTTTATTTTAAGTTACCTAAGTCCCTGAAACAGAAGAGTAATTTATTTTTAGTATTAAAGTGATTAACAATAGTTGTCTCATTATTCTGACTTATCCATATTCAAAACTCACCTGCTCAGAAAACTGCAAACCCATAGTTTCTAACAATCCCTATTTAACCATTAAGAAAAAATTTATAACAATAAAAGTTATGTACATAGGAAAGATCAGAGAGTAGAAAATGTTAACCAGAGGTACCCAGAAAAGCTTTCTGTGACTGAAATAATTCCTGTCTAAGGTTCAGGAATAAGATGCTTCTTTTGGGGCGGAGAAATTTACATGAGAAAGCTTTGGTATCCAAATTGGACTTCTGAGCTCTTTGCTGTGCCATTTTTGGCTAGTCTAAAGCAATCAGTTGGAGAAAGCAACAGTGAGGAGGAGGAGGAGAAAGGAATTCTCAACCTCGGACCAATCGCTGGCTCCAGGGTTAGGACTGAGAACAAATACACTCAAGGCCTGCCCCTGAATGGCAGTGGGACAACTTGGAAAACTAATGATTTAGTGTCAAGTCAGGCCTGTTGTGAATACCTAGGTTGGCTCCATCTCAGGGACCTTGTACTGAAGACCCCTGGAAGAATGATAGGTGAGAGGATGATACAGCTAAAGTTATGTGACTTAAAGGTAGTAACCCACAGGATGGCACCAGAAGCTCTTAACAGTGTCCTTCAGATAAGTGACATGACTCCACTGTTAGTGGCAGCAGGGCTGAGTAAATCTCTAGTAATTTCAGGTTAGGCAGGACCTTGACTCATATAACTCATGGTAGAAGCTATAGGTTCTACTCTATAAAATCTCTGTATATATCCAAGAGGCTGGGATGCTCATAGAGAGTGGCAGAACACGTGGTCTTCAAAGATCTGCTTCTCTCTTGCCGGGAAGGTCTTGCCACAAATTGGACAATTCAGACAAAGGGCGTGCATCTGCTGTTGCTCCAAGGTGTGATCACAAATATCATCTGCTTTGCAGATGGGGCATTTCTTGATGGAGAGCTGGGAGGAAGAGCAAAGAGGTCAGTACAAATGTAAGCTATATGTGACACAGATGTGGCCGTCCTGTCTTCCACTGTATCCTCAGTGCCTAGCATAATGACTGGCACATGGTTAGGCGTTCAAGAAATAGTGAATAAATGAAGAGAATGCACATTTGGAGATACTCACCAGGGCTTCCTTTAACCCCAGAATTGAAAGGGCCTAATATTGCTGAAGCAGCCAATACAGCTTCTAGCCTGTGGGGCACTGGATATAACTTGTTTGGCTAGCTGCCTGGTTCACATCTCCTCCCTGCTTATGCTACCAAACAACTCAAAGGTATAGATCCTAAGCAAAATGCTGATGGATGAACTGTGCTTTCTTTCCCCTTCCACAACAGGCTGGCTCAGCCTTGGGCCCAGAACAAATTGATCCAGCTGACTTCTGGAGTTATCAAAACGAACCCATCTCCCTATGGTTCTCTCATGAACTGGAGCAGGAAGGGAAATTTTCTCAAAGGCTTGGTGGGAATATTCTCATGAATCAAATACTCACTGAGCTTGGGGAAGAACTTTCTTGGATACCTGAAAAGAATCAGAAAGATCTCATTCAATGAAAAAATACCATCCCTAGCTTCTCCAACTGTGTTCTGGCAGATATTTCCTGCACTTTTTATTGTTCCCTTTCTCCCCATTGCCTCTGATTCTTTCTCTCTCATATGTATACCACTTACTTCTCATAGAGTGGATCTAGGTCAATGATAGGGTGAAAAGAAAACACAAATAATGAAATCGTATATATTTTTTTGAGACGGAGTCTTGCTTTGTTGCCTAGGCTAGAGTGCAATGGCATGATCTCGGCTCACTGCAACCTCCGCCTCCCAAGTTGAAGCCATTTTCCTGCCTCAGCCTGCTGTGCAGCTGGGATTACAGGTGCCTACCACTGTGCCCAGCTAATTTTTGTATTTTTAGTAGAGACGGGGTTTCACCATGTTGGCCAGGCTGGTTTTGAACTCCTGACCTCAGGTGATTCACCCGCCTTGGCCTCCCAAAATGCTGGGATTACAGGCATGAGCCACTGAGCCTGGCCAAATTTTTGTAGTTTTAGTAGAGACACAGTTTCTCCATGTTGGCCGGGCTGGTCTTGAACTCCTGACCTCAAGTGATCCGCCTGCCTCAGCCTCCCAAAGTGCTGGGATTACAGGAGTGAGCCACCACACGCAGCCTGAAATTGTATTTTCATTAGCTGTGTGTGTGTGTATATATATATATATATATATATGTTATACAGTTAAAAAAAAAAAAAGCTATCTTCAGAGTAGGGAAAATAAAATTTTAAGAAAAATAGTGACAATTTTTTTTTTTTTTGAGACGGAGTTTCACTCATGTTACCCAGGCTGGAGTGCAATGGCGCGATCTCGGCTCACCGCAACCTCCGCCTCCTGGGTTCAGGCAATTCTCCTGCCTCAGCCTCCTGAGTAGCTGGGATTACAGGCACGCGCCACTATGCCCAGCTAATGTTTTGTATTTTTAGTAGAGACGGGGTTTCACCATGTTGACCAGGATGGTCTCGATCTCTTGACCTTGTAATCCACCTGCCTCGGCCTCCCAAAGTGCTGGGATTACGGGCTTGAGCCACCGCGCCCGGCCTGAAAAATAGTAACAATTTAATGACAGTCTTAGAATAGATTTTAAGACTGTATCCACGGACAGGTGCAATGGCTCACACCTATAATCCCAGCATTTTGGGAGGCCAAGGTGGGTGGATTGCTTGAGCTCAGGAGTTCGAAACCAGCCTGGGCAACATGGTAAAACCCCATCTATACACAAAACACAAAAATTAGCTGGGCATGGTGGCTGCTGCCTGTAGTCTCTGCTACTTGGTAGGCTGAGGTGAGGATTGCTTGAGCCCGGGATGTTGCAGTGAGCCAAGATAGTATCACTGCATTCCGGCCTGGGCAACCAAGGGAGACCTTGTCTCAAAAACAAAACAAAAAAACTAGAGAGAATTAAAAAAAAATTATATGTAAAAACAGACTGGGCTGAGTGTGGTGGCTCATGCCTATAATTTCAGCACTTTGGGAAGCCCAGGCGGGCGGATCACGAGGTCAGGAGATTAAGACCAGCCTGGCAAACATGGTAAAACCTTGTCTTTGCTAAAAATACAAAGATTAGCTGGGCATGGTGGCAGGCGCCTGTAATCCCAGCTAGCCACAAACATATTTTTAAAGAAAAATAAACTTCTTTCATTGTCTGTTATAAACTTCTGGTTGTGACTCTAAAGATAATACTGCTGCTTTAAACTGCTCAAAAAAGCAAATGAGATCTCATATTGCTTTTGGAGGCAAGTGAGAAAAGCTCTCTATTTGGCAAGGACATGTTACCCCAAATCCTTTCACCCCCATTTCCTGTCCTATCACCGAGAAGTCTCTGTGGAGCCTGTTTCTGCTGCCCTTGGTCAGGCCATCAGGGTGGCTGCTGTAACCACCCGTTCCTGGACGGCGTAACTTGCCTCTCTTGCTACCATTTCAAAACCTTAATTAGCTTCCTCAGCTTTGTATGTGTATATCTTCTGCATAAAGACATTTCCCTGATTTACACATTTGGAATATAGCCACGGGACTCAATTTGTGTCTGCTGCCTCTAGGCGAATGATCTGATTTGTGTCTTCTGGATTCAGATTTATTTCTCAATTAACACTTCTCGCCTGGCAATCTTTCTATTGGGTCCTCAGCTTCTGCCCAGCAAGTCTTAACAATGAGACTGGTCTTAATTAGCATCTCAGAAACAAAAATTGAGTAGGGGAAAGGGATGCAGGCAGGGTCCTTCCAGTTAGAATGGGAAAGTTGTCTTACCAGAATATGGGTTTCCATAGACAAGTCCTGGATTTTGTCCTGCGCCTCCTTCATCTGAAGTAGGTACTTGATACGGCAAAGAATTAAAATCCAGACCCATGTAACTGAGCAATCTGGTGTTCTCCCTCTGCAAAAGCTAAGGATAGTGGATTTATAGACATGTTGAAAGACAATAACAAGAACAGCCACCAGGAACTGGCCTCTCCCAGATAGTTTTCAATTAGCAATGTGGCACTGAAGAAATTCAATAATTGATAATCCAGAATTCTTCAGAAGGGAAAGCAGCAGTTTCAATATTCCAAAGATCTAAGTTCTTTATACCTAAATTTATTTATTTATCAATTTATCTGTTTTTTTATTTATTTCGAGTTAGAGTCTCCTCTGTCTCCCAGGCCAGAGTGCAGTGGCACCATCTCAGCTCATTGCAACCTCTGTCTTCCAGGTTCAAGTGGTTCTCATGCCTCAGCCTCCCATGTAGCTGGGATTACAAGGCACCCACCGCCACACCTGGCTAATTTCTGTATTTTTTAGTAGAGACGGGGTTTTACCATGTTGCTATGTTGGCCAGGCTGGTCTTGAACTCCCAACATCAAGTGATCTGCCCGCCTTGGCCTCCTTAAGTGTCAGGATTATAGGTGTGAGCCACTGTGCCCAGTCTATACCCGAATTTAGATATGTTTACTAAATTTTATTTATATTAATACAAAAAATAATTTTAAATCTCTAAATACATGCTAACTAAAGGGAGGAACAAATGTGTGGATATGTGAAAGTGGCAGGAACCATATTAACATTGAAACTATTCTAATAGATATATTAACAATGAAACTGTTGTATATTATTATTGTTAAATTTATTTATTTTCATTTATTTTTGAGACAGAGTCTTGCCCTGTCACCAGGCTGAAGTGCAATGGTGTGATCTCAGCTCACTGCAACCTCGGTCTCCCAGGTTCAAGTGATTCTCCTGCCTCAGCCTCCCAGGTAGCTGGGACTAGAGGCATATACCATCATGCTCAGCTAATTTTTGTATTTTTAGTAGAGATGGGGTTTCACCAGGTTGGCCAGGATGTTCTTAATCTCCTGACCTCGTGACTCACCTGCCTCAGTCTCCCAAAGTGCTGGGATTACAGGTGTGAGCCACTGCGCCTGGCCTAAAATTAATTTTTTTAGGGGCAGGGTCTTGCTCTATTACCCAGGCTGGAGTGTGGGGTGAGATCATAGCTCACTGCAGCCTTGAACTCATGGGCTCAGGCAGCCCTCCCACCTCAGCCTCCTTAGTAGCTGGAACTATAGGCATACAACACCACACCTGGCTAATTTTTAATTTTTTTGTAGAGATGATAGGCTCTCATTTTGTTGCCCACGCTGTTTCTAACTCCTGGCTTCAAATGACCTTCCTGCCTTGGCCTCCCGGTGTCATATGTTATTGAGAGCAGAATATTTCTTCAATTTCCTTCCTAGACTAATTTCTTACACAATGTAAATATTCGTCTGAAATAATTTTTCCTTCTTCATGTCTTATCCCATTCAAGTGGATATACCAACAGAGAGTATGAGAGTAAGAAGGCAGGGTGGGAGGGAGGTAATGAAAAAGAGAAAAAAAATTACTAAAAGTGGCACAGACATCATTTCTTTTTCCTTAGGAAAAAGAAAATAAATTTCCCTTATTATCTTAAGAGGGCTTCACTACAGTTCTTAACAAAGCTTTTGGCCAGGCATGGTGGCTCACTCCTGTAATCCAAGCACTTTGGAGGCCAAGGCAGGCGGATCACCTGAGGTCAGGAGTTCAAGACCAGCCTGACCAACATGGTGAAACCCCGTCTTTATATTTAATATATATATATATTTTTTTTTTGAGACGGAATTTTGCTCTTGTTACCCAGGCTGGAGTGCAATGGTGCGACGTCGGCTCACCGCAACCTCTGCCTCCTGGGTTCAGGCAGTTCTCCTGCCTCAGCCTCCTGAGTAGCTGGGATTACAGGCACGTGCCACCATGCCCAGCTAATGTTTTGTATTTTTAGTAGAGACGGGGTTTCACCATGTTGACCAGGATGGTCTCGATCTCTTGACCTCGTGATCCACCCGCCTCGGCCTCCCAAAGTGCTGGGATTACAGTAATATATTTTTTTAAAACAAAACAAAAACAAAGCTTCTAAATACCAGATCTTTCCCTTTGTTTCACAAGCTGTGTGTGCACCTGCCCCCCCAACATCAAACCAACCCAGGAAAACAGGGATTTCAAACTCAAGGTATACTTATCTAAATTAAGAGAATGGGAATAGGTCAGACACCATGGCTAATGCCTGTAATCCCACCACTTTCAGAGGCTGAGGTGGGTGGATTGCTTGAGCCTAGGAGTCCGAGACCAGCCTAGGCAACATGGTGAAACCTCCCTCTCTACTAAAAACACAAAAATTAGCTGGGTGTGGTGGTCTGTGCCTGTAATCCTAGCTACTTGGGAGGCTGAAGCAGGAGAATCGCTTGAACCTGGGAGGCGGGGGTTGCAGTGAGCTGAGATTGCAGTGAGCCGAGATGGCACCACTGCCTTCCAGCTTGGATGACAGAGTGAGACTAGGTCTAAAAAATGAAAAAAAACAGAGAATGGGAATGACAAGACTAGAAACAACAAATAGAAACAGAACCCAAAAGGCCTTCTGCAATTATGAAACACACTGGCATAACTGATATAATCAAAAGTAGAAATTGAGGGAGAATTAGCATTTGGTAGGTATGAATTTCAATGTTTCGAGATGGAAAAGTTCTGGAGATCTGTTGCATAGCACTGTGATGTACTTAACTCTACTGAACTGTACACTTTAACATTATTAAGATGGCAAATTCTGTGTATTTTAACTGCAATTAAAAAAAAAAACAAACAGTAAAAATGATTACTAGGAGGCACAACCCAGAAAGATTATAGAGAGTAAAGATGGGGAGGTGGAGGAGTGAGTTGAGATCATGCCACTGCACTCTAGCCTGGGCAACAGGTGAGAGACTCCATTGCAAAAAAAAAAAAAAAAGTTGGGCGCATGGTGGCTCACGCCTGTAATCCCAGCACTTTGGGAGGCTGAGGCAGGCGGATCATGAGGTCAGGGGTTCGAGACCAGCCTGACCAACATGGTGAAACCTCATCTCTAAAAAAAAAAAAAAAAAAAGATTAAGAATTGATGGAAGTTTAGAGTAGCAGCCAGAATGCATGGACACCTATTTGATGCTGAGCAAGAACATGATAATGGGCCAGGCATGGTGGCTTATGTCTATAATCCCAGCACTTTGGGGCTGAAGCAGGAGGATCACTTGAGTCCAGGACTTTGAGACCAGCTTGGGGAACATAGCAAGACCTTGTCTTTACTAAAAATGAAAAAAAAATTAGCCGGGCATGGTGGCATATGCCTATAGTCCCAGATACTTGGGAGGGGGCTGAGGCAGGAGGATCACTTGAGCCCACATGATCAAGGCTGCAGTGAGCCGAGATTGTGTCACTGCACTCCAAGCCTGGGTGACAGAGTGAGACCTTGTTTCAAAAACAACAACAACAACAAAAAAAAAAAAAAAAAAGAAAGAAAATGAGAATGACCTTGACTTTAAGTACAACCACTTTATTTGCTGCCATATCATCTTCAGTCAATCAATAATAAATGTTTAACACACAGGAGATAATAAATTTTGGTTGGATGAATGAGTGAATGAACCAATGAATGAATGAATGAATGCACAGCATTTATTAGGGGCCTACCATGTGTCCAGCACTGGTACGGACCACCACTTCTGCTCCTGGTTCGGCAGCAGAGAAAAATGAAAAAGTTGTGCTGAAGGGAAGTATTTCCCCACTAGAATAAAAGTTATGTAGGATGCTATTCCCCTATCCCCCAAGGCAACAAATGTTAGCTGTGAAGTTAAAAGCAAAAATAAGTTAGGTCTTTGTCAGTGTGGCTTCTTCCAAGGTGACTATTGCTATGCCAAACAAGTTTCAGTTATAGAATAAAGACAGGGTTTTGTGATAAGTTAGGAAATCAGATTAAATTTACTTTGTTTAGGAATAACCGTTTCACCCACTGTCCCAGAAAGGGCGCTTTACTTAACTTTTTATTGTTATCACTAGGGGCCATCCTGCTCCTTCCCCTTAAAATCTTGGGATTTTCTACCCTCTTTAACACACTTACATCATTTTCTCCTTCTAATCTCTCTTTCTCTCTCTGCAGAACATTACATATCATTTTGTTCTCACTCAGTCTTCTTGACAGGTCAAAGTTTTCATCCTGTCAACAATAAAAAAAAAAAATAGGATTAGGATCACATATTGCAGTCTGAGTACAAGGTGGGAAATTTTAGAGGATCTGGCCTTCCAAAGCGGGGAGACTGAGATGGAGAAGGCAACTGGGAGGAAGAAATGGTACTATGGGCAGGGTGCTGAAATCAAGAAAAGTGACTTAAAAAAACGCCTGAAGGTCTGAGCTGGCATCAAGATGCCAGTTTACTTTTTTATTTTATTTTTATTTTTGGGACGGAGTTTCGCTCTTGTTACCCAGGCTGGAGTGCAATGGCGCGATCTCGGCTCACCGCAACCTCCGCCTTCTGGGTTCAGGCAATTCTCCTGCCTCAGCCTCCTGAGTAGCTGGGATTACAAGCACGCGCCACCATGCCCAGCTAATTTTTTGTATTTTTAGCAGAGACGGGGTTTCACCGTGTTGACCAGGATGGTCTCGATCTCTTGACCTCGTGATCCACCCGCCTCGTCCTCCCAAAGTGCTGGGATTACAGGCTTAAGCCACCGCGCCCGGCACTTTTTTTTTTTTAATTTAGCTGAGGGTGTAAGTGACCAATGAGAGAAAAAGCAAGCTTGGGGAAAATCTCAAGACTGACTTATCAGAATTAGGGATAAATGAAGCCTTGTTTAATCCCACCCAACCATGAAAACAATCATCTTTGTTTTCAATAAACATCTCACTCAATGAAGCCTGAAGCACTTAGGTTTGAGTTGGTGTGATTCCTTCCTACAGTGTGAGGAATAGGCATCTGGGCTCAAGCTACATGAAGGAAGAGGGAACACAGGAAGGCATTTGTCCAAAAATACAAGCAGCCCAGACTGGGGTCTTGGGCATCCCCATGTGATGGGTTGACCTAACTGGTTTCATGCTTCAGTGCTTCTTCCCATCTTCTGCCTGCATACATACATACACATGCGCATACCTCACAAACACACTTAAGCTAAGCCTACTAGTTGTGGTTTTTGATGCCAGATTTTTTATTTGAATGCCGGTGCCCAAACTGCTGTGCGCGTCTAGCCGACCCTGAGGTAGTAATGCGAGAGGGGGCTACCCGGTGACAGTGCTGACTGCAGACTCCTTGCTTCCCATCCCCATTGGCTTCTGCTGGCTCTTCTGGTCCTGCTTCACTTCCTCAAAAGGCAGAAATAAGAAAGGCTCTCTGAGTCTGCACAGAAACCTGCTTGATAGTTACAAAAACCTTCCCTAAGACCTGTAGCTAAGTTGGGGCCTATATTTCTAGGAACCTCCATGCTAGTTTCTGGCCACACACTACATCCCTGTTTTTAGTGGAAAGATAAATTTCTCTCCTTAGCAAGGGTGTACAATCTTCTGGGCTTGGTCTAAGAACCACTGACCTTCACACCCCTTGCTTTCCTGGGCCCCTTCTCTCTGTCACCTACCAGTGCAGCCGCCCTGAGTTGCCTGATCTGTTTGTGAAGTCGTTGACACTCTTTGTACTTCTCTAAGAAACAGGCTTTCCCGGCCTCTACCTTTGCCTTTAGGCGTTCCACCTCTCGTGCTAACTGCTCCTCCACAGTTAGTGCTGCTTTCTTGCTCCTAGGCTCCTGAAGCATAAGATACACAGTCCTCAGAGTTAGCGACTTTTTAGGATGTATGAGGAATTGGGATTGCTATCAGTCAGGTGGGGAGCCCCTAGGTCTTGAAAAATATTCCATGAAAATCCAGAAAATTGGCTGGGTGGGGTGGCTCATGCCTGTAATCCCAGCACTTTGGGAGGCCAAGGCAGGTGAATCACCTGAGGTCAGGAGTTTAAGACCAGCCTGGCCAACACAGTGAAACCCCGTCTTTTCTAAAAATATAAAAACTAGCCAGGCTTGGTGGCAGGCTACTGTAATCCCAGCTAGTCAGAAGGCTGAAGCAGGAGAATAGCTTGAACCCAGGAGGAGCAGACTGCAGTGAGCTGAGATCAGGTCAGGCACCCCAGCCAGGTTCAAACTTTTGAATGACTATAGATTCCTTCTTTGATTACCTCCTTGATTCCTTCCCTCCCTCCCTCCCTTCCCCTCTTCCCCTCTTCCTCTCTTTCTTTCTTTTTTTTTTTTTTTTTTTTGGGACGGAGTTTCACTCTTGTTACCCAGGCTGGAGTGCAATGGCGCAATCTCGGCTCACCGCAACCTCCGCCTCCTGGGTTCAGGCAATTCTCCTGCCTCAGCCTCCTGAGTAGCTGGGATTATAGGCACGCGCCACCATGCCCAGCTAATTTTTTGTAGTTTTAGTAGAGACGGGGTTTCACCGTGTTGATCAGGATGGTCTCGATCTCTTGACCTCGTGATCCACCCGCCTCGGCCTCCCAAAGTGCTGGGATTACAGGCGTGAGCCACCGCGCCCGGCTCTTTCTTTCTTTCTTTTTTTGAGATGGAGTCTCGCTCTGTCACCCAGGCTGGAGTGCAATTGCCACCACACCTGCCCGGGACTACAGATTATTTAAAACAAGAATTTTGACCAGGTGCGGTGACTCACATCTGTAATCCCAGCACTTTGGGAGGCCAAGGTGGGTGGATTGCCTAAGCTCAGGAGTTTGAGACCAGCCTGCCCAACACAGTGAAACACCATCTCTACTAAAATACAAAAAAATATTAGCCGAGTGTGGTGGTGTGCTCCTGTAGTCCCAGCTACTTGGGAGGCTGGGGCAGGAGAATCATTTGAACCTGAGAGGCGGAGGCTGCAGTGAGTTGAGTTGGTGCAATCGCACTCCAGCCTGGGCGACAGAGCGAGACTCTGTCTCAAAAAAAAGAAAAAACAACTCAGTAATTTCTTTGCTATATCAGAGGTCACAAACTGGAATGTGCTTATAAAGACCAGGCAAGATATGTAATCAAATGAAGGAATTGAATCCAAAAAAACAGTGCAGACTGCAGCTAGATGGAGAACTCATGACCCATCTCCAGGGCACAGCAGCTACTTGGCTCTAGCTATTGCCACTGCACAGGAATGTGGGCTCAACGTTGCTAGGTCCTCTCATTTCCCAAAGGAAGCTGGAAATACAAATTTCTGTGGAAAATACTCCTATTTTTAAATGTTGGTAACTACTTTTTAAAACATTTCTGTTGTCTGACCTTGACCTGTGATCTGCTTTGTTCTAGTCTTCCTATATCATACTAAAGCATACAGTATCTTAGATACAGTAGATACTTAATGACTGAATGATGCTTATGTGATGTGAATTGCAATCCCAGTGGCTGGATATCTCTCAGGCATCAGGATTTCTCATGTTCTTGGATCAACTAAGTACATAGGACTTCCAGGCACCTGTCAGCACCATTAGGCCTCTTTTTCAACAAGATGTTATAGGAAATTATTAGTCAGTTAGGCGTTCATCCTACATAATTGATAATGATTATAATTGCTGATATATTAATTATAATAAGATTTGCTTTGAGGGGTATATTTTGCTGTCATAGAGCCCTTTATAACTATTCATTTATAGTCTGCCTTCACTGTAACTCTGTAAGAAGAGGGCAGGGGTTATTCTGTGAGCCCTAGTCCAAGGATCTAGTTACATCTTGTCATGAAGTTTAACTGGCAATATTCCTTTATCACTTATCACACATTAGAAATGCCCATTTCTAAACATTTTGTAAATGGCAGATTCTCTGTTCTTTTGGCTGGAAAGCAAAACATCTACAGGTGAACACTCTCTTATTTATCCTGTCCATCACCTGAAAATAGGCCCATATCCCTTCCTTCATATAGGCTCCCTCCCACGTAACCATCCAAAGACAGACATGCCATTAATTCCTGTTGCTTCTTCATTGCAGTAGTTTCATTCTGCTTCATCGCCTCCACTGTCTGCTCGAGCTTCTTCTGGTCCTTCCTCTGCAAAAACAGATTTCAGTACCATTGCTGGGAAGACACACAGGCACATATACACCATGGAAGGGCCTGCTAAGCTAATGAGCAAGCAGGATGCAGAGAGAGAGCCAAGTCTTCTCTTGTCAGTTTCTGAAGAAAGCCATGAGCTATCTCATTTTAGACTTTTCTCTGAGACCTTTCCTAGAGCCAGTGATACCCAGGTATATGATAAAAAAAGAGCAACATATATTTTCTTGCAAATGCCTAAAAGTGTTGTTTTCTTCCGTGACTCTACCTGTTCAGTTAAACTGAGAAAGAGGTGGTCATTTTCTTTTTTCAGATGCTCTAACTGCTCTGTCTTATCTTGATCTCCCTGAACAAGCTTCTCCATTTCTTTCTCTTGAGTTGACAGCTGGGCCTAAAGTAAAAATAGTGAGCATAACCAAGATATAAAAGAAGGAAAACAAAACAGAAACAATGCTTTTTAATGTACAATAACAAAGAAATGCATTTCCCTAGCAACTCCCAACTGCCAAATATCCTGTAGAACTCCTTTACTTTTCAGCTCAACTTTATAGCCTAAGAATCTAAGGGTCAACTGAGTAAAATTAGACAAACCACTCTGTAAAGCACCTCTTTAAGGCATAGCTTCCTGAAAATGAGAGCAGTTCTGCTATCTGCTTCATATTCCAGGCGTTTGAGTACGATTTTGTTTGAAAAGATTAAAGTTTGAGTATTGGTATAGATGACTGTCACCTATATTAAGAGTTCATGGTAAATTAGCTTAGTAATACATGAACAAATCACTAAGTTCCTTGTGAATCATGATTTTTTTTTTTTTTTTTTTTTGAGATGGAGTCTTGCTCTGTCGTCCAGGCTGGAGGGTAGTGGTGCAATCTCTGCTCACTGCAACCTCCGCCTCTGGAGTTCAAATGATTCTTCTGCCTCAGCCTCCCCAGTAGCTGGGATTACAGGCGTACCCACCATGCCCAACTAATTTTTGTATTTTTAGTAGAGACGGGGTTTCACCATATTGGCCAGGCTGATCTCGAACTCCTGACCTCAGTGATCCACCTGCCTCAGCTTCCCAAAGTGCTGGGATTACAGACGTGAGCCACTATGCCCAGCTGCGAATCATGATTTTTTTTTTCTTAAAGTGGGGGTGTGGATAAGGTGGATGCTTACTTCGTCCAAGAATGGAAAATACATAACCTGAAACTTTAGTGTGATACTTTGTAAAGTATGCCATTAGCCACTCACTGCAATGAAATACATTTTTCTAGGCCACCAAATTGGAGTGGTGGCAAAGCTAAGAAAATATCCTTTGACAAAGGTATGACATTACCTACCTGAAGCTGATCCACTCTGATTCCCATCTTCTTGTTTTCTGAGGACATCTTCTGGTTTTGTTCTTTCAGTCTGTGGAGGTGGAAATAACTATGTGAAAAATTCACTGATTCCAGGTCAGCTACCCCTGGCCTTAAATGATTTAAGGCTGGCTTGGCCCTAAGCCCTGCAGAGTTATTTAAAAATCTACTAGTCTCCACTGCGGTCCTGTTTTGGCTTCCTGACTCCAAAAAACTGCAAGTATTCAATCCCTAAAGGCAATATTTGAAATCAGATCATTTCTCCTGACTATTTTGATACTGACTTTCTAATTCACGATTCAAAGGGGCAGAGAATCACACCTATCGATGTCATAACAGTGTTTTCTCACAAATTCCAGAAGTCCAATCTGATTGTCCTTTTTTTTTTTTTTTAAAGAGACGGAATCTTCGCTCTGTCAACCAGGCTGGAATGCAGTGGCGATTGGCTCACTGCAACCTCTGCCTCCCGGGTTCAAGCAATTTTTCTGCCTCAGCCTCCTGAATAGCTGGAACTACAGGTGCGCACCACCGCCCCTGGCTAATTTTTATATTTTTAGTAGAGACGGGGTTTCACCATATTGGCCAGGCTGTTCTTGAACTCCTGACCTCATGATCCTCCTGCCTCGGCCTCCCAAAGTGCTGGGATCACAGGCGTGAGTCACTGTGCCCAGCTAATCTTAAGATATTGATGGTACAGCAGCTCTTCCCCTACCAGAATTATGGGACACACTCACTTAAGGGTATTGATGGTACAGCAGCTCTTCCCCTCCCAGAATTATGGGACACACTCACTGAAGCAGCTCTGTCTCCCAATAGTCCTCCTGCTCTTTCACTTTCAGTTCCAACTTCTTATTGATGCACCGCAGGGTTTCTAGCTCCTCCTACAGATTGCAACATCAACAAAGAGACAGACTATTTCTATGACACTTTTGCATGAATATCTTAGGCAGGCAACAAATATTTATTGAGCACTTACTATATGTCAGGCAGAGCATGACACAGCAGTAAATGATATATTTAAATAAAAGGATTTCCACATGAAAATGTTCTTTCTTTTTTTTTTTGGGATGAAGTCTCACTCTATCGCCTGGCTCACTCCAACCTCTGCCACACGAGTTCAAGCAATTCTTCTGCCTCATCCTCCTGGGTAGATGGGATTACAGGTACCACTCAGCTAATTTTTGTATTTTTAGTAGAGACGGAGTTTCACCATCTTGGCCAGGCTGGTCTTGAACTCCTGACCTCGTGATACACCCACCTCAGACTCCCAAAGTTCTGGGATTACTGGCATGAGCCACCACGCCCGGCCACAAAGTGTTCTTTTTATATTAAAAATATATCACCTTAATTTCTCTTTTCACTGGAGCTTATAATTTGTTCATTAAATAAATATTTACTCAGAGCCTATTCCATACTGGACACTGTTCTTGCACTGCAGACACAGCAGTGGACAAAATAGACAAAATTGCCCTTTTCATAGAACAGTGCTGTTCAATAAGTGAGAGCCACATATAATTTTAAAATCTTAGTAGGCGCATTTTTAAAAAGGTAAAAAGAAACATGAATTTTATTAATAGTGTGTGTGCATGCATGTGTGTGTGTGTGTGTGTGTGTGTGTGTATGTATATATATATATATTTTTTGAGATATGCAAAGTCTTGCTCTGTTGCCCAGGCTGGAGTGCAGTGGCATAATTTTGACTCACTGCAACCTCTGCCTCCCAGGTTTAAGCGATTCTCTTGCCTCTGCCTCCTGAGTAGCTGGGATTACAGGCACACACCACGAAACCTGGCTAAATTCCATATTTTTAGTAGAGATGGGATTTTGTCATGTTGGTCAGGCTGGTCTCAAACTCCTGACCTCAGGTGATCCACACACCTTGGCCTCCCATACAGGTGTGAACCACCATACCTGGCCAAATGATAGTATATGTAATCCAATATAGCTAAAATATCATTTCGACATATAAACAATTAAAAAGAGATATTCAGCTGGGCATAGTGGCTCATGCCTGTAATCCCAGCACTTTGGGAGGCCGAGGTGGGTGGATCACTTGAGGCCAGGAGTTCAATACTGGCCTGGCCAACACGGTGAAACTCTGTCTCTACAAAAATACAAACATTAGGCTAGTGTGGTGACAATCACCTGTAATCCCAGCTACTCGGGAGGCTGAGGCAGGAGAATCACTTGAACCTGGGAGGCAGGGGTTGCAGTGAGCTGAGATTGCACCCTTGCACTCCAGTCTCTGTGACAGAGTTAGACTCCGTCCCAAACAAACAAACAAAACTGATGCCTGTTCAAAGATATTGGTATGAGAGGGAGAGATCACAGGCAAAACAGAATATAGTGCTAGATAAGAGGCATATCTAATTCTGATCTCCATGCTCCAAGGTCACCTGTAACCAGCTGCCATACCTGCTTCTTTTGGAGCTCAGCTTGCATGTCTGAATTCTGTTTCTGGAGACTAACACAGCTGTCCTTCAGCTCCTGGTTTTCTTTGCAAAGCTCCTTGTTGTGCTGTTCAATCTCTTCCACCTCTCCCTACAAAAGAACATTCCATAAACTATATTCCAAGTCTCTCTAGCAGAAAATTCCCATAGGTTAGGATGGTGAGGGAGGGTCTGGCTGATTCCCATTCACTGTAGTGATATCTGTGTCCCCCCCAAATGGGGGCTGCTCCTTAATACATAGGTAAGGGTATAACGGAAGTGTCTTTATAATTGCAGCATTACCAAGAAAGATAAGCAAAAATTAAAGCCATTAAAAGTTAAAAGAGACAGTGGTACAGGAATGTAGCTTCTTTTTGCAGACACTTAGTGGTATTGTTTGTCTCTCCCAAGGGACTTAGCTCCTTGAGGCCAGGGACAGTGTTTTAACTGATTATTCCCAGTGTTCCCAGTGCCTACCATAGTGCTGGATGAAGAGCAGGTGTCCTGTTAAATGATGAAGAAAATGAATCTAGGCCGGGCGTGGTGGCTCACGCCTGTAATCTCAGCACTTTGGGAGACTGAGGCAGGCGGATCACCTGAGGTCAGGAGTTCAAGACCAGCCTGGCCAACATGGTGAAACCCTGTCTTTAAAAAAAAAAGAAAAGAAAATGAATCTAATACTCATGTATGACAGATAGGCTCTGTGCCAGAACTGAAAGAGATGAGAATATCTGGTGTTTCTCTCCTCAACGGAGCTTATACATTAACTGGGGTGATAAGATGTATAGATGACAAAAATTAAGCAACTGGAAAAGTTAAAAGAATAACTGAATGCTAGCTGAGTTAAAGAAGTTTTAGAGAAGGAAGAAATCACTTATTGTTATTATTCTTGTTAACATTCCTGAGTGAGTCTGTGTGAGTACTATATAAATTTTTTCCAACGATATCCATGAGATATTCAATAAAGTCTTATTGACTCACATTCCATCCTATCTTATATTGCTACTTGTAATGGCAGTGAGGAATTGAGGTGAGAAGTTTACAGACCTGAGTGGTAACAACCAGGATGTCTTCCTCATTTTCTGGACGGAATTGGAAAGGAATACTTGCTCCCCGGACCACACCATCCTGATCCACATAGCAGAACTGGTAATACTCATCATCCTTGGGCAGGTAGTAAGCTGAAAACACAACATAATTTTAAATCCAAAACCAGATGTATTCAGAAAAGTAACATTCTGGAAGTCTTTTTATATGCCCCAGAAAGCTCAAGCTGAAGGGAATTAATTAGTCTTGGCTACTGTCTTCAACACCTTTGATCCAGCATTCTTCTCACCTTTGAATTGGACTTCCTGCTGTTTGGCTGATTCGTTGTTTAGGTCAATGGGCAAATTAACCCACATGAAGGTGTAATACTCACGGGTTGTCTTCCATCCCACCTGCAATGACAAGAAGTTCTTATTTAGTACCTGAAAGGAGTCTGGGGAAAATCCCGATTGGGCTACATCTTCTTAAAACCACTTTTTATTTGTATATATGAAAATATAATAGAATGAGTTCATTATGACAAGATTCTCACACCAGGGCTCAAATTTGTTTTTAATTTTTTTTGAGACGGAGTTTCGCTCGTTACCCAGGCTGGACTGCAATGGAGCGAACTGCAACCTCTGCCTCCTGGGTTCACGCAATTCTCCTGCCTCAGCCTCCTGAGTAGCTGGGATTACAGGCACGCGCCACCACGCCCAGCTAATTTTTTGTAGTTTTAGTAGAGACGGGGTTTCACCATGTTGACCAGGATGGTCTTGATCTCTTGACCTCGTGATCCACCTGCCTCGTTCTCCCAAAGTGCTGGGATTACAGGTGTGAGCCACTGCACCTGGCTTGTTTTTAATTTTTAATTTCATTTTTTATTTATGACAACTACGTATGGGAAAATGTCTGATACAACCAAAATTTGGGGTGTACATACACAGCTCAAAAAACAAGTCTTGGAAGGATTTGAAAACTAGTTCCTCATCACCCAGAAGAGCTCCAAAAATTCTGTCTATAAGTCAGAGAGAGCTGAGATTGATTTGAGGGGAAAGTTCTGGGATTATAAACCCTGATCCTCTTACAATGGCGTTCTTTGGACTTCTAAATCAGAACGCACTCCTGAGCTGCCCTCTCCATTGGTTTGTCTTCTAATGTGTCTAATTAAGCCTTGTCATATACCAACCTGAATATACCACTGCATTAAAAAAAACTGCATTCTCTTTTATAAGGTCTGTGTTGGGTGCAGAGGGAGAACAGGGTTCTTAGATTTTGAGGCACCAGATAAGAGATTCCAGGTCTATATAATTTTCTTTCTTTACTGTTTCTTATAATGCATGCTTAATGACGGCTTTTTGGTAATAAAAATATTAACAACAATCTGGTAGTCGTAAAGCCTCTTCTAGGTATTGAATACAATAAATCATAAGACATAAGGATGAAGCAAAACATGCCTCAGAGCAGAAAGCTGGCTAAGTGGAAAATATTCTCACAAATATGAAGGGGGTAAAAGATTGCTTGAATCTTATCTGGAAGATAAAAGCACACCAGAGAATAGAAAGGAAGCTATTGTGTCTTCAAGGGGACAACACTCAGCAAATGAGAAGGAAAATTATATTTATTGCCATATTTTGACCCTGCCTGAGCTCAGTAAGAGGAGAACTAAAAATAAATCCCATTTTTATATATTAAGGAATCAAAGCAGGGTTGAAAAGGCTATACCAAAAACTCATCAGAACATCCTAGGGCATGTTTTAGAGTCTCATTAATACACACCCCATTGCTGTAAGCATCTTAGAGCCACTGGAGCCTGTGGTGGTACAGGAAGCAGGAATTTTATGGAGTCCTCATTCACATCCTGGAGTTTTTTTAATGCACTGTGACCAAAATATCATTGGGAAGGCCTAAGAATTATTGCTGCCTTGGAACAGGAAAACAAATTCTAGCCACCTGCAATTTCTGTCGTTGGCTCCTGCGTTTGAGTAGTCCTTGTTCCAGTTTGTCTTGGATACATTTAAATGCCCAAGTCAAAGACAGTATGAAGCATAGGATTATACGCTGAGGGAAAGAAAGCAGACTTCTTCCTGCTTTAGGCTCCATCACTGGTGGTAGCTTTCACTATAGAGAAGATGTAATGTAGTTGTATGTGTTAAAAACATTTACTGGCCGGGCGCAGTAGTGCATGCCTGTAATCCCAGCTACTCAGTGGTTGAGGCACAAGAATCACTGGAACCTGGAGGTAGAGGCTACAGTGATCCCAGATTGCGCCTCTGCACTCCAGCCTGGGGGATAGAGCAAGAGTCTATCTCGAAATAAAATAAATTTTAAAAATAAATAAAAAATAAAAGCATTTACTGAGTGCCTCCCTGGTGCCAGATACTACCAGTGTCTGGGGTGATGAGGAGTGGAATAGTCCGATTAAGGCTACACTGAAGGAACACTGAAGACAGCATTAGAGGAAAGATGTGAAGAATGAAACTTTACAGTTAACTCTTCATTCTCTAATTTACTATCTGTTGCTCAAAGGAATTCAGCAGAGTAGAGGAGAAAAAGCAGAGGTTGCCGGGCACGGTGGCTCAAGCCTGTAATCCCAGCACTTTGGGAGGCCGAGGCGGGTGGATCACGAGGTCAAGAGATCGAGACCATCCTGGTCAACACGGTGAAACCCCGTCTCTACTAAAAATACAAAACATTAGCTGGGCATGGTGGCATGTGCCTGTAATCCCAGCTACTCAGGAGGCTGAGGCAGGAGAATTGCCTCAACCCAGGAGGTGGATGTTGTGGTGAGCCGAGATCGCGCCATTGCACTCCAGCCTGGGTAACGAGGGAAACTCCATCTCAAAAAAAAAAAAAAAAAAAAAAAGCAGAGGTTTAGGAGCCAGACTAGCTTCATGGCTTATTCACTGTGAGGCCTTGGGAAAGTCACCATCTCTCTAGGATATTCATTTTACTTACTTATGCCCAAGAGATACTACTACCCATCTCAGGGGGCTACTGCACTGTGAGGATTTAATTAGAGAATACACACACACACACCACCCCGCCCCCCCCAACAAAGGCCTAGCACAGTGTGTCCTTAGGGTAGGTATTCAATTCAATAGCTTTATGGACAATGAACATTAGAAGCCCTTCTTCGGATTAACCATTATTTCTTTATTGAGGTACGGTAATACCTCTGAAATATATGAAGCATTCCAAATATAAATGCATCCTTTTTAAAAAAAAATTTTTTTTTGAGATGGAGTCTTATTCTGCTGCCCAGGCTGGAGTGCAGTGGCATAATCTTGGCTCACTGCAACCTCTGCCTCTTGGGTTCAAGCAATTCTCCTGCCTCATCCTCCTGAGTAGCTGGGACTACAGGTGGATGCCACCACACCTGGCTAATTTTTATATTTTTAGCAGAGATGGGGTTTCACCACGTTGGCCAGGCTGTTCTTGAACTCTTGACCTTGTGGTACGCCCTCCCCAGCCTCCCAAAGTGCTGAGATTACAAGGGTGAGCCACCGCACCTGGCCAAAAAGCCCAAGATTTCTATATGGTATATGCTGAAGTCTTCACTGGCAGTTGCTAAGTGCTTAGGGGAATACAACTAGTCAAAGCAAAACAGAAATATAACAATGTTGCAAAAAGAAAAAAACCACGTTATAAACTACATAAATGTAGTTTATAAATTTAGGATGATGGAGCCTAAAGCAGGAAGGAGTCGCTTTCTTTCCCTCAGTGTATAATCCTATGTTTCATACTCTCCTTGACTTGGGCATTTAAATGTTTCCAAGACAAACTGGTGAAAAATCCTAGTAAGTAATTTTTGAATCATTCTCTTTTTCATGATTTGTACCTGCATTAACCAATGTTAGCCACTAGCCACATGACGCTATTTAAACTATAATTAATTAACATTAAGTAAAATTTAAAATTCAGCTACTCGGGCCAGGCGCGGTGGGTCACGCCTGTAATCCCAGCACTTTTGGAGGCTGAGGCAGGCAGGTCACCTGAGGTCAGGAGGTCGAGACTAGCCTAACCAACATGGAGAAGACTTGTCTCTACTAAAAATACAAAATTAGCCAGGTGTGATGGTGCATTCCTGTAATCCCAGCTACTCTGGAGGCTGAGGCAGGAGAATTGCTTGAATCCAGGAGGTAGAGGTTGCAGTGAGCTGAGATTGTGCCCATTGCACTCCAGCCTGGGCAACAAGAGTGAAACTCTGTCTCAAAAATAAATAAAATAAAATCCAGTTACTCAGTCACACTAACCACATTTCAAGTGCTTAACAGTCACACATGGCTAGTAGTTACTATACTGGACAGTGAAGCTACAGCTCCATTGCAGAAAACTCTAACCGGGCAATGTGACCTATGTGCTTTGCTACATATGGGGAAGAAGAAAAACAACTCCCATCTTCTTTATAAGACAAAAAACACTCTGGTGTGTTGGCACACCTTTTAGTGTCATGATTCGATACCCTGCAGTCTCAACAGCTGTCATGATACTTGCCAGTGTCCTGCTGGTTGGCCACTATACCTATCTCCAAACACCACTCATGTTACCTCCAGCTCCCATTGCTCCATCAATAAACTTGATGTTCCAAACAATTATGAAAAAGGAATTCAATGAAGGATATAAATAAGCAACTCCTTCATAGTGTAGTTGAGAACAGTGTCTGATTTCAGATTGAACAGCACTGGCAAACAGGCACATGACAGACTGAGGTGTCAAACCAAAGGTCACTGACATTGGGAATTGGCAGTGTAAATTACTTAAATTTGACCTTTATTTCTTGTCTCTGGAAACAGGAAGATTTGTCATTATGGTATGTGTGGGATGTTTGAGAGAGACAGATACGGATGGGAGGGCAAAGGGAACATAGAGAGTAAGTTAATTAAAATTAAAAAATACCATTCTGTACTTGAACTGATGGGGTGACCAGACACTGGAAGAGGTCATGAAGGGAGCTCATAAAATTTCAGTCCTTGGAAATCATCATAAATCGACACACTTATTGAGGAATAAACTTTTTGGATGCAGGGTGTCAATATCCTCAATATCCTTTCCAGATTTGTGGTATTTGTATCAAAACAAACTAAACACCATACCAAATAAGGAAGTAATGTTTAGTCTCAGAAATGACGTATGAGGTCAACCATCTCAGTCAAGTCATACATACATATTTCAAAATAAGATCATTTAAAAGGCATTTAATGGCTAGGTGCGGTGGCTCACACCTGTAATCCCAGCACTTTGGGATGCCAAGACGGGTGAATCACTTGAGGTCAGGAGTTCGGGACCAGCCTGACCAACATGGAGAAACCCTGTCTCTACTAAAAATACAAAAATTAGTTGGTGGTGCATTCCTGTAATCCCAGCTACTCAGGAGGCTGAGGCAGGAGAATTGCTTGAACCTGGGAGGCGGAGGTTTCGGTAAGCCAAGATCATGCCATTGCACTCCAGCCTGGGCAATAAGAACGAAACTCCATCTCTAAATAAATAAATAGCATTTAATTTGGGAGGCCGAGGTGGGCAGATCACAAGGTCAGGAGTTCGAGATCAACCTAGCCAACATGGTGAAATCTGTTCTCTACTAAAAATACAAAAATTAGCCAGGTATAGTAGATGTGCCTATTATCCCAGCTACTTGGGAGGCTGAGGCAGGAGAATCACCTGAACCTGGGAGGTGGGTGTTGCAGTGAGCCAAGATTGCCCTACTGTATTCCAGCCTGGGCAATAAAGTAAGACTCTGTCTCAAAAACAAAACAAAACAAAAAATCAGTTAGGCATTGTTCTGCACACCTGTAGTCCCAGCTACTCAGAAGGCTGAGGCGAGAGTATCACTGAGCCTGGGAGGTTGACGCTGCAGTGAACTGCACTCCAGCCTGAGAGACAGAGCAAGACTCTATCTCAACAACAACAAAAAAGCATTTATATTTGGTCTTTGAAAGCATAATAAAATTTGAGGATTATATGATTTGCCATCTTATTTTAGCTTGACACTGAAATGAAAATTTGAGCCCTAGAGCACACGTTAGTGTGTGAAGAGAGAAATGCTGTGGAGCTTGGCTAGGATTTAAAAATTGCCCATACATATTATACAAAATGCTTATAATACACAGAGATTCACTCACTCAGGTAAGTAAGATTCACCTCTAGTTCCTGATCACTTGGTCCTAAGTTAACCACTTACTCTAAAGATGCCAATCCAATCCTTTCGACGAGGGATGAAATGCTGGGTGAAGGTGTAATGACATGTGACATCCCCTCCAGGGATGTAGAACTTCTCCACACTGTTAAAGATGACCTGAGAGAAATGACAGTCATCCAGCAAGACAGCTGATGTGGGGGGATCTTCAACGGTCTTCTCCATGGTAGGGGTCCTGTTATGAAATATGGAATACAGTAAGGCTGAGAAAGCGTTGTCTGAAATGTTGGCGATTTCTGGGCTTTCATCCAGGGAACATTCTGTGCAAAGCAAGTCAGGAAAAGCAAAATCCTGACAAATACTGAGATTACACAACTTGCTTTCTGTTTCACTTTGAGCCATCTCAGTCACAACTTCCTATGCTACAAGAATTTTCTGACAATATCTTTAACTTCTTTACCACAGGCACCAGAACCCTCACATGAACAGAGCTCATAGCTACTCTGGTTCCTCTTTCTCTAAATGCCTTAAATAAGCAAGGTGGCCTAGATAAAATAGCCTGAGCTGGGGACTGTTCAACTTAAATTCTAGATTTTTCATCCCAACAAGCCCTATAACTTTAGGAAAGTCCATCTCTCTGGATTTCATCTTCTACATTCAATTCCATTTATCCTGTAATTATCAGGACCTTCCATATATTAGACACTCTGCTAGGACCTGGCAATGGGAGTGAAAAGAAAGGAATGAGAGAAAATTCTTTGACATGCAATGGTGACAAGCACAGGTTCTAAATCAGACTGGTGGAGTTCAAATTCCAGCTTTGCCACCTATTAAATTTGTGGCATTGGGCAATTTATTTAATCCACTAGGCTCTGTGCTTGTTTCCTCATCTGTAAAATGGGGGTAAAAATAACATCTACCGCATTTAGTTTTTTTGTGAGGCATAAGTGAAATAATGTAAAATGTATAGCCCTTAAATCAATGTCTGCCATTGTAGGCACTTTACACAAAGTAGATGCATGTTGAATGACAAAGTACTTAGCATAGAGTCTGCATAAAAGGTTTAAGAGACGTTAGTTATATAGTTATTACTGTGGTAGTTGCGGGTTTTTTTTTTCCCTGGTACAATCCTTTTTTAAAAGGAATCCCAGTCCAATAGAGGGAATTCATGAGTATACAAATCACTGCCAAATGAATCAAATAAGAAGGGCAAAATGCTCTGGGGTTCAAAAGAGGGAGAGATGCAACTGTTCAGGAAAATAAAGAAAACTTCAGGGAATGAAAAGAATCTTCTATTAGCCCTCAAAGAGGATTAGGATTTTGACAAGTGAGTTTCTGAGTGAGGGCATTTCAGGTGAAGGAAACTGCATGAGTAACAAGAAAGAAACAGAAAAATGCAACCCACATTTGGAAGACAGCAAGCAAGTTTGGATCCCTAGCTATTAATGGGGATAATACCGTGTATTTCACTTTCTAGGTTATAATACGGATAAAATGTGATCAAGAATAGGAAAGTTGTGGCTGGGCCAGTGGCTCACACCTGTAATTCCAGCACTTTGGGAGGCTGAGGCTGGTGGATCACGAGGTCGGGAGTTCAAGACCAACCTGGCCAACATGGTGAAACCCCATCTCTACTAAAGAAAAAAAAAATAACTGGGCGTGATGGCAGTTGCCTGTATTCCCAGCTACTCAAGAGGCAGAAGAATCACTTGAACCCAGGAGGCAGAGGTTGCAGTCAGCCAAGATCATGTGCCATTGCACTTAGCCTGAGCAACAGAGCAAGACTCCGTCTAAAAAAAAAAAAAAAAAAAAAAGGAAAAAAAAAAAAGAATAGAAAACCATTTTGGAGGCAAAAACAGTACATAAAAGAAACAAAGTGTTGGCCAGGTGTGGGCCTCATGCCTGTAATCCAAGCACTTTGGAGGCCAAGGCGGACGGATCCCCTCAGGTTGGGAGTTCAAGACCAGCCTGACCAACATGGTGAAACCCTGTCTTAAAAAAAAAAAAAAAAAATTTTTTTAAATAAAACAAAAAACAAAACAAAAAAAAACAGAAACAAAGTGTTTTGAATTGTTGACACCTAATACTTCCTGCCCCTTAAACAAGTCCCATGCACTGTTTTCTAAATAACTATCTGGTCTAACATTTAGTGAGTCCATAATTCTCAACTTAAGGTTTTACCAGGACATGAAAAAAATTTCAGCTGTACACAGCAGATGAAGAAAGAGCTATATACATGCAAATACTACATGATACTTTACAAATTCAGCTATTGGTATATGCTGGAAGATTGTGTGCACATACAGACACACATATAATTTCTAAAAATACGTAAGTACAATAACCAAAAAACAAGACTGCCCTCAAACAACCATAATACTTCTTCCAGCCCCATCCTGCCTATTTAGTGATTTTACTTTGAAGTCTAAGCAACCAGGCCTGCTCTTCAACTCCCCAGTGGTCAGTTTTTTTCAAAAAGAAGGCAATGGGACTTTGAAGCACTAAACTGTCCATTATTGAAATTGAGCTAAGGAACTAAAAAAATGCATTGACTTTTTGGTTTGTGACATAGTTTAGCCACATCCTCAACCTCAAACCTCAAAAGGTGTTTCTTTTTTTTTTTTGAGACGGAGTCTCGCTCTGTCACCCAGGCTGGAGTGCAGTGGTGCAATCTCAGCTCACTGCAACCTCCGCCTCCAGTGTTCAGGTGACTCTCCTGCCTCAGCCTTCCAAGTAGCTGGGACTACAGATGCACGCCACCATACCCGGCTAATTTTTTGTATTTTTAGTAGAGATGGGTTTTCACCATGTTGGACAGGCTGGTCTTAAACTCCTGACCTCTGGTGATCCACCTGCCTCAGCCTCCTAAAATGCTGGGATTACAGGCGTGAGCCACTGTGACCAGCTCAAAAGAGGTTTTCAAAGGTCGGTGAGAGGTCACATTCCAATCTAGGTCAAGACTTTTCTCTAGGACAAGCTGTTACCTATATAATGAGGGCTTCTCTTGGATGCTATGGGAGAGTGGGCAGGGAGGTTTCTCTGCTTGCAGATCCTTTATTTCCAAGTGGTCTCCAGTCATATGGAGGCCAGCATATCCCTTCCGTCCTAACCTGGAGCACCAATTTATCTGTGCATGTAAAATCACTTAACTTGTCCTTTCCAGGATCATGAACACTTAGATAAGAGTGAAATTGGCTGGGTGTGGTGGCTCATGCCTGTAATTCCAGCACTTTGGGAGGCCAAGGCAGGGCAGATCACCTAAGGTTAGGAATTTGAGACCAGCCTGGCTATTATGGTGAAACCCTGCTTCTACTAAAAATACAAAAAACTAGCCAGGCTTGGTGGCATGTGCCTGTAATCCCAGCTAGCTGGGAGGCTGAGGCAGGAGAATCGCTTGAACCCAGGAGACGCAGGTTTCAATGAGCCAAGATCGTGCCACTGCACTCCAGCTTAGGCAAAAACAGCAAAACTCCGTCTCAAAAAAAAAAGGCCTGCCCCTCAGTTAACCTAAGTACCTTACTCTCATTTCTTTTCCTTTACAACACTGTCACCATGGTATATATATAACACACTGCCTAAGGTGTAATAATCACTGATTAAGTATTTGTTGGATAAACGAACTAACAAGCACATCATTCATCAAAAAGTAAAAAAGTAGGTAAACAATGGTAAGGGTGACTCTGGGGCTAAGAGACTGTGTGTTTTATTTTTATTTTATTTTTTTTTTGAGATGGTGTCTTGCCCTGTCACTTAGGCTGGAGTGCAGTGGCACAATCTCAGCTCACTGCAACCTCCCCCTTCCAAGTTCAAGTGATTCTCCTGCCTCAGCCTCTCCAGTAGCTGGGACTACAGGTGCATGCCACCATGCCCAGCTAATTTTTGTATTTTTAGTAGAGACGGAGTTTCACCATGTTGGCCAGGATGGTCTTGATCTTTGACCTCGTGATCGTCCTGCCTTGGCCTCCCAAAGTGCTGGGATTACAGGCTTGAGCCACTGCGACCGACCTATTTTTTAAAGTCCTCTTAATTTGTTGGTTACCCTTGGAGAAGCTGCTGTTTCTCAGCTTTCTATTTTCTAGAATAGGGTGAGTAGATGATAATCTCCGAGTGCTAAGTCACTTCTTGGTATGGCTGGTTCAGCTGGCATGGCTGGTTCAAGTGCCACAGTGCCAAAAAAACAAAAGGCACAGATTTGATTTCCTTAAGAACCCATCAAATTCACACTCCATTACCCAGCTTCCGCACACTCAAACTCTGGCAAGCTGTTGTGAAAATGGATGCTACTCTGAAAGGCAAGACCAGCCAAGGGGATGGGTGGCTCGGAACAGCCTTTCTTTCATTACTAGAAAAACAACCAATCTGGCAGGGCACGGTGGCTCATGCCTGTAATCTCAACACTTTGGGAGGCCAAGGAGGGTGGATCACCTGAGGTCAGGAGTTCAAGAACAGCCTGACCAACATGGTGAAAACCTGTCTCTACTAAAAATGCAAAAATTAGCCCGTTGTGGCGGCAGATGCCTGTAATCCCAGCTACTTGGGAGGCTGAGGAAGGAGAATCACTTGAACCTGGGAGGTGGAGGTTGCAGTGAGTAGAGATCACACCATTGTACTTCAGCCTGGGCAACAAGAGCAAAAACTCCATCTCAAAAAAAAAAAAAAAAAAAAAAGAAAGAAAGAAAAAGAAAAGAAAAACAACCAATCTAAGTTAGCTTATAAGCAGAACACTGAGGAAGGACAGCACATATATATTCAACACGAAAGAGCTCATGTTCTGAGGTTTGAGTGTATAGTCAAAGGAAACCCTAGCTCTTTTCACACTTGATCTTAGCCAAAAGGCCGAGAAGCGATCCCCCCCCAGCTCTTTTCATTCATCTGAAAACCTAATCATCTGTCTGGAAAAGTCAACAGCTTTGGTTCCTTGCTTATCAAAAATGCACAAGATCCTGTGGAGTTTCCCATTTCAGAGGTCTCATCACCTTCCCAGAAGGGACTCAGAGGGCATCCAATGGCACTCAGGGTACTGAGAACTCTACCATTCTTGAAATAAGGTTAAAATTCTCCTCTGCCAAGACTGGGGAAGGGGTTGAGGAGGCAAGCAGACTGGAGAGATGGCTTCTCCTTTCATTTTTTGGTTTTTTTTTTTTTTGAGACGGAGTTTCGCTCTTGTTACCCAGGCTGGAGTGCAATGGCGCGATCTCGGCTCACCGCAACCTCCGCCTCCTGGGTTCAGGCAATTCTCCTGCCTCAGCCTCCTGAGTCGCTGGGATTACAGGCACACGCCACCACGCCCAGCTAATTTTTTGTATTTTTAGTAGAGATGGGGTTTCACCATGTTGACCAGGATGGTCTCGATCTCTTGACCTCGTGATCCACCCGCCTCGGCCTCCCAAAGTGCTGGGATTACAGGTTTGAGCCACCGCGCCCGGCCTTTTTTTTTTTTTTGAGACAGAATTTTGCTCTTCTTGTCCAGGCTAGAGTGCAATGGCAGGATCTTGGCTCACTCTGCAACTTCCGCCTCCTGGGTGCAAATGATTCTCCTGCCTCAGCCTCCCAAATAGGTGGGATTACAGGCATTCATCACCATACCTGGCTAATTTTATATGTTTACTACAGATGGGGTTTCTCCCTGTTGGTCAGGCTGGTCTTGAACTCCCGAACTCAGGTGATCCGCCCACCTCAGCCTCCCAAAGTGCTGGGATTACGGGTGCGAGCCACCTTGCCCAGCCCTCTTCTTTCCTTTTTACCAAGCTATGGACACAAAGTGCAATGAGTAAACTAGAAGATAACCATACCAACCCGAACTTGGTCAGTGAGGAAGTACTCCAGCTTTTCCCGGAGGGAGGGCATCTACTGAGTTGTAAGGTCAGTAATCTTTAGTCTTCCCTTCCTCCAAGTGATAAAATTCCTGGGAGAAATGGGATCCAACAATGGCTTGGGAAATTACCCTTCTGAGAAAGTAGTCTAGAAATGAGTATATGTGGACAGGGAAGGGAAGGTATGTAAAGAAAATTATTATTTTTGTTGGGGGAAGTAGGGTCTCACTCTGTCACCCAGGCTGGAGTACAGTGGCACAGCCATGGCTCACTGCAGCCCAACCTTCCACGCTCAAGTGATCCTCCACCTCAACCTCCCAAGTAGCTGGAACTATAGGTATGCACCACCATGCCCAGCTAATTTTTGAATTTTTGTATTTTTGTAGAGATGGGGTCTCCCTGCGTTACCCAGGCTGGTCTCAAATTCCTGGACTCAAGCAATCCTCCTGCACTGGCCTCCAAAGTGCTGTGATTACAGGCATGAGTCACTACACCTGGCCCATGAAAATTAAAATGACTTAAGCATCAACTTCCCCTCCTTTAACCGTCTTTCCCACTATAGAACCTGTCTATCATCCATGTCTAATTTGGCAGCAATTCACAGAGGTAAGGAAAAGAGAAGAAATGTAAGAAGAGCAAAAGTTAAATTTAGAAGCCCAGAGAACTACTGAGTTATGAAAAATTAGTGGGATGAGTTAGGTCCTCTAGAAATTATAAAGTGGTATGCTACCCAATTCCTTATTCCTACACTCAAATCAAAGATTGGCCACATAAGAAGTAAACAGAGAAAACAAATAAGGATTTTCAAAAACAAAACAATCAAGCATGGGGAAAATAATGCACAGATTCTACAAACTGTCAGAAGCAACTTTATTTGGCCTCTGACATAGTCATTACCTTTTTCCAGCTCAGTTTCCAAAAGGATTAGGGACCTCAGAGGAGCAGGCAATAATAGGAAAGTATTTTTAAATGAGTCCCCTGAACTGTCTCCTACCTTCCAAGAAAACCTGACACATTTTCATTCTAATGAGCTTTTCAAGCCTAATATACTACTCCCAGTGCTGTTCCATGAGGACATAGATCCTCTTATGTCTTCCTGAAGAAAAGGAACAGAAGCCAGTTCTACTTCTGCTCTTGCTTTTTTTTTTTTTTTTTTTTTTTTTTTGACACAGGGTCTCTTTTTGTCATCCAGGCCGGAGTAGTACAATGGCATGAATGTGGCTCACTGCAACCTTGACATCCCTGGCTCAAGATATCAACCTCAGTGGGAGTGGGAGTAGCTGGGACCCTCGACACATGCTTGGCTAATGTTTGTATTTTTGTAGAGACGGGGTTTTGCCATGTTGCCCAGGCTGGTCTTGAACTTCTGGGTTTAGGCGATCCACCCACCCTGGCCTCCCAAAGTGCTGGTATTATAGATGTGAGCCACCGCGCCCAGCCTACTTCTGCTCTTTCTAACTGCATCTGCAAACTACACTGATAGTCTTTCTAGCAGAAAAGTTTTTAAATGGCCAACATTTTTACATTAGCCTTTTATACCAGTGGGCATATGTTTCAAGAGAAATGAAGACTACAGCTTAGTTCACAGAAGGAAATCAAATACTTCCACAGCCAAGAAAGAAATGCAAATCAATTCTTCATTTGAGAACAGGAAAAACAAAGATAAGTAAAAGTCAAACTCAATTTAATTGAAGGGGTCCTTTATCTTTCTGCTTACTTTTCTATTTTTTTTTTTTTTTGAGATGCAGTCTTGCTCTGTTGCGCAGGCTGGGGTGCAGTGGTGTGATCTAGGCTTACCACAACCTTTGCTTCAAGCGATTCTCCTGCCTCAGCCTTCCAAGGTAGCTGGGACTACAGGCGCATGCCACCATGACGGGCTAATTTTTGTATTTTTAGTAGAGATGGGGTTTCATGATGTTGCAGGCTGGTTTCGAACTCCTGACTTTGTGATCCACCCACTGTGGCCTCCCAAAGTGCTGGGATTACAGGCCTGAGCCACCTCGCCGGCCCTCTGCTTACTTTTCTTTCTAAATGATTAGCAATTAGCAAAAATGGATGAACTGATTTGAATCCCATTTCTCGATGGCCCCAGCATAACCAGATGCTTACACATAACCAGTATTAAAGAATACTGGCAGTGGATACTATGAGTGTGTGTAGATGGCCCTGAAACAGGTTGCAAAAGCAAAGACACAATCACTGGTCTTCAAATTATTGAGCTACTTGTTCCCGCCCACAATTTCCAAGTCCATTCTAGACCCTTACCTAAAATATGAAAATGTTTCAGGGCGCCTTACAAAAATTTTACACCCCAGGAGGCCTTTATTACTACTTATTAACAACTGTCTGAATTTGCTGTCCAGCTTGTTCTAAACAGACCCTCATCTCATCCACACCACCACAGGGCCGGCACCAGTTCAAGGGGAAGATGGAAAAAATAGTTCTGGGACATCAGGTGCGGGCAACTGGAAACTCTGAGCAGCTCAAACCTGTGTACTAATCTCCATTTTACTGAGACCATCCACTTTTCCCTTGACAGGGGTGATTCTCACATGCCATGTCCCTGTGGCACGGGCAGTGGCAGTGTTTGAAGTGTGGTGGAAAGGGGACTAGGCTAACAGCCAAGGGAGCTGGGCTCCTATCTTAGTTCTGCCACTCCGAGACCTTGGCCAAGTCACACTGCCCCTTTCTGGCCTGTTTCCTCATCAGTAAAATGCATGGCTCAGGGTAGAAAATCTCTAAGGATCTTGCTATACTGATGATCCTTAGTAAAGGAAAAAAGAAGTGAAAGATCTCATTTAACTCTCTTTTCATCTTCAAAAAGAAATTACAGGCCAGTGTGGTGGCTCACACCTGCAATCCCAGCACTTTGGGAGGCTGAAGCAGGCAGATCACCTGAGGTCAGGAGTTTGAAATCAGTCTGACCAACATGGAGAAACCCCATCTCTATTAAAAATACAAAGTTAGCTGGGCGTGGTGGTGCATGCCTGTAATCCCAGCTACTTGGGAGGCTGAGGCAGGAGAATTGCTTGAACCCGGGAGGTGGAAGGCAGTGAGCGGAGATCGCACCATTGCACTCCAGCCTGGGCAACAAGAGCAAAACTCTGTCAAACACAAAAAATAATAATTAAAAAAAATTACGGATACATGACGTTCTATCAATACATACTGCCAAATTAATTTTTTGTTTGGTTTTTGTTTTTTGAGACGGAGTCTCACTGTATTGCTCAGCTGGGAGTGCAGTGGTACCATCTCAGCTCACTGCGCCCTCCACCGCCCGGGTCCAAGTGGTTCTTCTGCCTCAGCCTCCCAAGCAGCTGGGATTACAGGCGCCCGCCACCACACCCGGCTAATTTTTGTGTTTTTAGTAGAGACAGGGTTTTGCTATGCTTGCCAGGCTGGTCTTGAACTCCTGACCTCAGGTGATCAGCCCACCTGGGCCTCCCAAAGTGCTGAGATTATAGGTGTTGAGCCACCGCGCCCGCCAGCCAAACTAAATTTTGAAAGAGCCACAGATGTACTATATGACTTGAAAGACAATATGACCTGTTAGCGCCAGGTAACTCAGGATTATTGACTACCTTTCTCAAGGCCCTTACCACTCCACAGCTGTCACGTCTGCTAAAGGATAGAGTTTCCAGGTCCCTTGAAAACACCTGAGAAACTGAGCCATCTGGCTATTCCTTAATCATGTGTTCTCCATAAGCTACAAAGACCTACTACATAAAGTCCTGGTTGCAATGATGTTTCCAATAATAGAAATAAGTTACATTATCCACATTCTACTCAGCTCCAAACATGGCCACTTGTTGGCTTGTATCTGAAGCACGAATCCAAGTGATAGAAAAAGAGTTAACATGTCCAGTGGGGTTGAAATCATACACGAGTGCGAACATTAGCTCCCAAACTAAGCTGGGCTAGTGGTGGAGGGGCAATGGGTCAACTGTGAAGAAGCAGGTCAGGACACCTCCTCTCCTTATATGCTGCCTACAACGCCTTCTCTGACAGTTGCAGAATGCAAAAGGCAAGGCGCTTCAGGGATCAAACCTACTCGTAAAAGGGGACACTGAGGCCCAAAGAGAAAGTAACTTGCCCAGAGTGACGCAGTAAGGTCCCACCTCCGCCTGGAGGCCAACGGCGATGACATCCAGGCGAGGGATTACGGAACCACCACAGCCTGGGCCAGCGGAAGGGGACGGGACGCCACGACCCGCAGGGCGGCTTGCCGCCTCAAGACCCTCATCACCGCCAGGGGTGTCTCTTCTGCCAGAGGAGCCTCCCACCCGGCCACAGCACTGCAGCGCTGCCCACCGCTGGACAAAACTGCCCCGCAATCTTCCCGGGCCGCGGGGCTCCAGGGCCTTCAGGACGCCACTCCCACTATCACCCCAGAGAGTGAACTGCGGTGAGAACAGAAACCGGCCGCACCTCTACCCCCGTGGCCCCTTCTCGGGACTGCAAGTCTGAATGTGGGCACCCGAGGCCCTAACTGCCCCTTTCCACTTGAGGCACTCACCAGGGACAGGAGCCAGCAGCGGCGCGGCAGAAAAAGGGCAGGGAGCGGGACGGGGGCGGGGCTAAGCACCCGAGGGAGAGCCCGCCCGGCCCCGCCCACAACGTCACAACGGTCAGCAAGCCCCGCCCCCCGCGCGACGCTTGCTGGGACTTGTAGTGCTCAGGTGACCTGGCCCCAGGCGTGGTCAGCTGCCCTGGACGGCTCTTCTAAGTCCTGGACAGCTCTCCTAAGTCCTGGGCAGTAATCTCACCCAAAGAAACCTATTTCATCCCCTTGAAGGAGCTGTTCACTTTTTTTTTTCTTTTAAACTTTGAGGCATGAGAATAGCTTGAACTTGGCAGAAGGTACAGTGAGCCGAAATCGCGCCGCTGCACTCCAGCCTGGGCGCGATCTCTTTTTTTTTTTTTCTTTTTCTGTCGTCCAGGTTGGAGTGCGGTGGCGCAAACACGGCTCACTGCAGCCCGGACCTCCCTGGTTCAGGTGATCCTCCCACTTCAGTCTACTGAGTAGCTGGGACAACCACGGTGGTCACTTGGTGCCTGCCACCACGCCAGGCTAATTTTTGTATTTTTAGTAGAGACAGGGTTTTGCCATGTTACCCAGTCTGGTCTTGAACTCCTGGGCTCAAAAGATCCATCTGCCTCGGCCTCCCAAACTGTTGGGATTACAAGCCTGAGTCACCACACCCAGCCTAGACTTTTGTGTCTTTCAGTACTGAGCAAGAAAGCTTTATACATTTGAAGGGCCATTAAGAGGTCATCTTCTGCTTCAGGTAATGGCGGATGAAGCAGAAAAAAAAATAATAATAAATAAATAAGAGGTCATCTTCATTTTTCTCCTGGCTTCACTGAACACTACTTCACTGAGTCTTTTTTATGTTTTTGAGACAGGGTCTTACTCTGTTGCCCAGGCTGGAGGGTAGCCTCGTGATCTCGGCTCACTGCACCCTTTGCCTCCCAAATTCAAGCTATTCTTATGCCTCAGGCTCCCGAGTAGCTGGGATTACAGGGGCATTACCACCACACATGGCTCATTTTTTTGTATTTTTAGTACAGAGTGTCACCATGTTGGCCAGGCTGGTCTTGAACTCCTCACCTCAAATGATCCTCCCGCCTCAGCATCCCAAAGTGCTGGGATTACAGGTATAAGCCAAGGGTCTTTTTTTTTTTTTTAGATGGAATCTTGCTCTGTCACCCAGGCTGGAGTGCAGTGGTACTATCTCAGCTTTAAGGCAGCCGCCACCTCCTGGGTTCAAGCTATTCTCCTGCCTCAGCCTCCAGAGTAGCTGGGATTGCAGACACCCGCCACCACACCTGGCTGATTTTTGTATTTTTAGTAGAGACAGGGTTTCACCATTTTGGCCAAACAGGTCTCGAACTCCTGACCTCAGGTCATTCACCTGCCTCAGCCTCCCAAAGTGCTGGGATTACATGCATGAGCCACCACGCCCCCACCCAAGGATCTTATATTAACAGATGAGACCCTCTTTGGCCGTTGGACATGCCTCCCACCTGTCTTAAAGGAGACACAGCAATCTTCCTGGGTCCCCTTGTTTGTGGTTTTTATTTTTTTGAGATGGAGTCTTGATTTGTTACCCAGGCTGTAGTGCAATGGCGCAATCTTGGCTCATTGCAACCTCTGCCTCCCGGGTTCAAGCGATTCTCCTGCCTCAGCCTCCTGAGTAGCTGGGATTACAGGCACCCACCACTATGCCCAGCTAATTTTTGTATTTTTAGTAGAAATAGGGTTTCACCATGTTGGTCAGACTGGGTTTATGGGTCTTACCATTCTCTACTAAGAAATCGTTTTTTAGAGTTAATTCTGTCAGCGTAGTGTTCTTAGTTAAGAATAAACTCTGCCGGACGTGGTGGCTCACCCCTGTAATCCCAGTGCTTGGGGAGGCCAAGGCTGGTGGATCACCTGAGGTCAGGAGTTCGAGACCAGCCTAACCAACATGGAGAAACACCGTCTCTACTAAAAATACAAAATTAGCCAGGCCTGGTGGAGCATGCTTGCAATCTCAGCTACTTGAGAGGTTGAAGCAGAAGAATTGCTTGGACCCGGGAGGTGGAGGTTGCAGTGAGCCGAGATCATGCCATTGCACTCCAGACTGGGCAACAAGAGCGAAACTCCATCTCAAAAAAAAAAAAAAAAAAAAAGAATAAACTCATGGCCAGGCATGGTGGCTCACACCTGTAATCCCAACACTTTGGGTGGCTGAGGTGGGAGATCTCTTGAGCCCAGAAGTTTCAGATCAGCATGGAAAAGATGGGGAGACCCCATCTCTACAAAAAAATAAAAAAATTAGCTGGACGTGGAGGTGTGCGCCTATAGTCCCAGCCAATCAGGAGGCTGAGGTAGCGGGATCACTTGAGCCTGGGAGGTGGAGGCTGCAATCACACCACTGCACTCCAGCCTGGGAGACAGAGTGAGACCCTGTCTCAAAACAAAACAAAAAAAAAGAGTAAACTCAGTAAGAAAAGAATTCTGCTAAGTAAGAACCCTTAATATCTAATCACCCTGGCCTGCCTTCAACAAGAGTCCTGTCAGTTTAACAAGAACCGTCTTGTTAAACCATCGGTTTAACAACCATCTCCTTTTAGTAATTTTCCATCCAGTGACCCCTCACTCTGATTGTTGGCTATGAATCCCACTTGTCCTCATTGTATTCAGAGTGGAGCATAATCTCCCCTTTGGTCCTGAATAAATTCTTCCTTGCCATTTTTACAAGTGGTAAAATATTTTTTTCTTTAACATCCAGAAGATGTTAAACACTGTACATGCTGTCTATGGAAGATTAAATTCAGAAGTTCCCCTTCTTCCACTGTCTAAATGTGGAAAGAAATGTTTCTGTGCCATCTAACCAGAAAATTTATGCCTGTGAAGCAGCTCTAGATTTCAGGCAGGGAATGAGCATTCCTAATCTGCTTCCTCACAAGACTGGTGGCATTCAACTGAGATGAATGGATGGTGGGGAATGATGAGTAAACCAGGAAGTGGGTCATCTGTCTAAAGTTCAAATCACCTTCTGAGTTACCAAAATAATATCTTTCATTTTAAACTCTATCTGCAGGGACAATTGCCCTCAGGATCCTGGATACGTTTCCCTTAATTTTACTTATTAGATTTTCTGAAAGCACTGAGAACGAAAACCATTTGCACCCACACAGCTTATTGTCTATATTAAATGGTAACTATTTCAGTAAATTAAAAATGAAGGTCAAGGCTGGGCATGGTAGTGGGCACCTGTAATCACAGCTACTCGGGAGGCTGAGGAAGAAGAATCGATTGAACCCGGGAGGCAGAGATTGCATTGAGCCGAGATTGTGCCACTGCACTCCAGCCTGGGTGACAGAGGGAGACTGTGTCTCAAAAATAAACAAACAAACAAACAAAAAACTCAGCCTCCTGAGTAGCTGGGATTACAGGTGTGAGCCATCATGCCTGGCTAATTTTTGTATTTTTAGTAGAGACAGGGTTTCACCGCGTTGGTCAGACTGGTCTTGAACTCCTGACCCGGTGATCCACCGGCCTCAGCCTCTCAAAATGCTGGGATTACAGGCATGAGACACTGGGCAGGGCCAATTTTTTATTTTAATTAATTTATTAATTTATTTAGAGATGGAGTCTTGCTCTGTCGCCAGGCTGGACTACAGTCTCATGATCTCCGCTTACTGTAACCTCCGCCTCCAAGTTCAAGCGATTCTCCTGCCTCAGCCTCCCAAGTAGCTGGGACTACAGGCGCACATCACCCCACTGGGCTAATTTTTGTATTTTTAGTAAAGACGGGGTTTCACCATGTTGGCCAGGATCGTCTTGATCTTTTGACCTTGTGATCCGCCCTCGTCAGCCTCCTAAACTGCTGGGATTACAGGTGTGAGCCACCGTGCCTGGCCCGGGGAAGCACTTTTATTATTTGCATTTTATAGAGGAGAAAAGTGAGGCTTAGAGACATACAATTATTTTCCCACACTCACACAGCTAATAAATGCCATCAGAAGGATTTAAACATAGCATTTTGTCTCTAGTACTGTCCACTTTACTTTTTTTTTTTTTTTTTTAAAGAGACAGTGTCAGAGGCGTTTGAACCAGAGTGACTTCATCTTGAATAGGGGCTGGCTAAAATAAGGCTGAGACCTATTGGGCTGCATTCCCAGGAGGTTAGGCATTCTTAGTCACAGGATGAGATAGGAGATTGGCACAAGATACAGGTCATAAAGGCCTTGCTGATAAAACAGTTTGCAGTAAAGAAGCCAGCCAAAACCCACCAAAACCAAGATGGTGATGAAAGTGACTTCTGGTCGTCCTCACTGCTCATTATACTGTAATTATAGTTCATTAGCATGCTAAAAGACACTCCTAACAGCGCCATGACAGTTTACAAATGCCATGGCAACATCACAATGTTAAGTTATAGGGTCTAAAAAGGCAAAAAAACTCTTAGTTCCAGGAATTTCTCACCCCTTTCCCAGAAAACTCATGAATTATCCACCCCTTGTTTAGCATATAATCAAGAAATAACTGACCGGGCACAGTGACTCAGGCCTGTAATCCCAGCACTTTGGGAGGCCGAGGTGAGTGGATCACAAGGTCAGGAGATAGAGACCATCCTGGCTAACACGATGAGACCTGGTCTCTACTAAAAATACAAAAAATTAACCGGGCCTGGTGGCAGGTGCCTATAGTCCCAACTACCTGGGAGGCTGAGGCAGAAGAATTGCTTTAACCTGGGAGGTGGAGATTGCAGTGAGCTGAAATTGCACCACTGCATACCAGCCTGCGTGACAGAGGGAGACTACGTCTCAAAAAAGAAGAAAAAAGAAAGAAAGAACCATAAAAATATCCAACCAAGCCAGGCACAGTGGCTCACGCCTGTAATCCCAGCATTTTGGGAGCCCAAGACAGGCGGATCACCTAAGTCAGGAGTTTGACAAAACCAGTCTGACCAACATGGAGAAACCCTGTCTTTACTAAAAATACAAAATACAGGATGGCGCATGTCTGTAATCCTGGCTACTCAGGAGGCTGAGGCAGGAGAATCGCTTGAACCCAGGAGGTGGAGGTTGCAGGGAGCCAAGATCGTGCCATTGCACTCTAGCCTGGTCAACAAGAGCAACACTCCATCTAAAAAACAAACAAACAAATAAAAGGCCGGGCACGGTGGTTTCTCCATGTTGCCCAGGCTGGTCTTGAACTCCTGGACTCAAGCAATCCGCTTGTGCTGGCCTCCCAAAGTGCTGGAATTACAGGCATGAGCCATGGTACCCAGACAATATATAT
>NW_022436952.1:6927600-7028320 GCF_009761245.1 Sapajus apella | reverse complement strand
GGTTCAATCGATTCTCCTGCCTCAGCCTTCCGAGTAGCTGGGATTACAGGCACCTGCCACCACGCCAGGCTAATTTTTGAATTTTTAGTAGAGACGGGGTTTTACCACGTTGGTCAAGCTGGTCTCGAATGTCTGACCTCAAGTAATCCACCTGCCTCAGCCTCCCAAAGTGCTGGGATTACAGTCATGAGCCACCACACCCGGCCAATGAGGGCACTTTCTATGCAACTTGTCTGAGGGCCATCTATACCAAGATAAGGATGTCTTAAAAACAGCCATGTTGTTTCCTTACAGGGCAAAAGGGAAAAAAAAAAAAACACAACATTCATGAACAGAGAAAGTTGTTTCCCCAGAAGGTGGAGGAAGATGTAGAAGAAAGGCAAAATAAAAACAGAAACCTGCCTATAATCCCAGCCCTTTGGGAGGCTGATGCAGGTGGATCACCTGAGGTCGGGAGTTTGAGACCAGCCTGGCCTGGCAAAACTCCATCTCTACCAAAAACACAAAAAAATTAACTGGGTGTGGTGGTTCATGCCTGTAATCCTAGCACTTTGGGAGGCCAAGGCGGGTAGATCACCTGAAGTCAAGAGTTTGAAACAAGCTCGGCCAACATCGTAAAACCTTGTTTCTACTAAAAATGCAAAAATTAGCCAGGTGGGGTGGCAGACACCTCTAATCCCAGCTACTCAGGAGGCCGAGGCAGGAGAATTGCTTGAATCCAGGAGGTGGAGGTTGAAGTGAGCCAAGAGCATGTCACTACACTCCAGCCTGGGTGACACAGTGAGACTCCATCTCGAAAAACAAAAACACAAACAAAAAAGCCCCCAGAAACTGCGCATGGATGGGCAGTCCCCTGTCCAGGGGCTCTTTCAGCCCCATCAGATACAGTTACACATCAAAATGGAGAGGACTCAGAAGAGGTGCTTGGCAGCAGTTTATATTTCGATTTCACTAATAACAGTGTGTGGAGGAAGGGGTAGTGGACCCTTTGACCCCACTGCAAGGCCTTAAGCAAGCCATCTCATTTTCCTGGACCTTAGTCTCCTCATTCGAAAACAGGACAAATGTCATGGGGGTCTCTAAGAACTCTTCTGATTTAAAAGAAGCCCGATTCTGTGATTATACACACTTTTACAATATTCTCTCATGTATTGCAAACTTAACGCAAAAAAAAAAAAATTGGGGGTATGCAAAATTTCACCTAAGCATCCTTGCCTCATTCCCTCTCCTTACCTCATCCCTGGTACATATATCAAGACTTTATTTTGGCTGGGCAAGGTGGCTCACACCTGTGATCCCAACATTTTAAGATCCCGTATCTACAAGAAAAATTTTTTTTTGTTTTTGTTTAAAGAAAAGAAAAAAAACTTAGCCAGGCATGGCGGTAAGAGCCTGTAATCCTAGCTACTCAGGAGGATTGCTTGAGCCCAGGAGTTGGAGGCTTCAGTGAGTTGTGACTATGCCACTGTACTCCAGCCCGGACCACAGAGCAAGATTCCATCTTGAAAAAAATAAAATTATTTTGACTGGCAGAGGAAGAAAGGGCTTCTAGGAGGGACCTTTGTTCAGGGAGCAGAAGCAGGATCTTTGTTTCATTACTCAAAGGGAAAACCCCAAGCTGCGAAAAGGCTGTGTGTCAAGTGCAGAGCAAACAAACTTGTGGGGCTTTGACTGTTGTTTTACTATTTATTTATTTAGTCAGGTGGGTGCCTTAGGAGCAAAACAACAATAAAAACAACAGGGTTGGACCTGGATTTTGCCACACACTCTAGCCTCTGAGTTAGAGTTCATAGGACATGGTCCAAATTTTTTGACAACTAGGACCCTCCATCATTCTGCTTCAGTTTTTCATGCCCAGACCCAGTAAGTCCCTCAGTGTTTATCTTGTGGATTTGTCTGTTTCAGGTTTGCCAGGCACAAATCACTGCTACTCTCTGCTTTCCTGGCTGTCACTCGGGTTGAAGCTTGCTTTGCTCTACAGTGAGGGCAGCTCCGCTGTTTGCTGTATTCACCCTGCGTTTGCTCCTGTCATCAGCCCGGAAAGGACAGTCGTGCCAGGCTCTGGCCTATGAGCTCCCATTGCAGCGTCTCATAAATAACCAGCTGTCGGTGATTTTAATGGAAACCGTCTGAGAGCTGTAAATCTTTGCTGCTGTCTCCTGCATCCTCTCCCTCATTTCCATCACAATATCACTCCTGAGGGACCTGAGACCAAACAGGAGCCAGGCAGAGCAGATTGGTAGGACGCTGGGGAAAGAAAACAGTGGGATGGGGGAGGAGGACAGAGCTGGGACAGTTGGTCTTAGGGACGCATCTGCTGGGTGACCAGTTGATCATGGTCACCTTACCCCTTAGGGCCTGGGAGACAGGGAGGGGCACCACAGCACGGGGCTACCTGCAGGGAAAAGAGAAGAGGACTGATTGAATGGCAGGGAGGTATCTGGAAGAGCAGCAGATGGGCCACTGGTTTCACCTTGGGCCCTCTGTTCACTCCTGGGTGACTGTAAGCACCACGTGGCAGGCTTCCAGGGTCGGCTTAGGGCTAAGCTACACCTTTGCCTCTGCCTGTGCAGATCAGCAGGCGAAGAGGATCTGTGTTGGGAGGAACTTAGGTTACCAACTCACGCCCAAATGAATAACGTTTATTTTATTTGTTTATTTGAGACAGGGTTTCCCTCTGTTGCCCAGGCTGTTGTGCAGTGGCGAGATCTCAGTTTAATGCAAACTCTGCCTCCGGGTTCAAGCGATTCTCCCGCCTCAGCCTCCTGAATAGCTGGGGCCACAGGCATGTGCTCCGCGCCCGGTTAATTTTTATATTTTTAGTACAGAGGGGTTTTCGCCATGTTGCCCAGCTGGTCTTGAACTCCTGAGCACAAGCGATCCACCCACCTAGGCCTCCCAAAGTGCTGAGATTACAGGCATGAGCCACAGTGCTCAGCCGTCTACAATGATTTGAATCCAGTCACTATTACAGATTCTCCATCTGAAGACCAAATGGTTGCTGTGAAAAGCCCATATCCCTGACCCCTTGAGTCTCACTGACTCTTCAGTTGGGTCTGGGCAGCTCTCTCTTACTGATCAGTTCACTGGAGGCCATGACCCCCTACACTCTGGAGGCAAGGTCAGGATTCAGTAAGTCTGAGCGGTCATTACAGTTTTGCAATGCCCAATTTCCTGTTGAAGAAGCTAAGCCTCACAGAGGTAATGTGGCCTGCCCAAGGTTACACAGGCACTAATATGCCTGAGATGCTGAGTCTCCAACCAAAATTTTCTCACGGTGCCTCCTGCTTCAAGTTTGCCCTCTCCCGAGGGCCTAAATTCAAAGCGTCCTCCTCCCTCACTGCAGCCCCGCGCAGCTGGACCTCTGGAGCAGGACGTTCTGGTCGCGCCGGCCCACTGCGCCCCGACGGCACCGGCGCGGGTGGGCTGGGGCTGCGCTCCTATAGCTGGGCGCGCGTAGGGCTGCGGGGACCAGCGGCGGTCCGGCCCCTGGCTCCTGGGTGCGCGGTGCGCGCGTCCTCTGAGTCTCCAGGGACAACCGTGAGCGCGCCCCTCCCCTAGAGCCGGGGCGGTTAATTGCATTCGAGAGGGACGGGGCATGGCAGCTACTGCAGGGGCCAATCGAAGGCCTAGAAGTCTCCGTATGCAAATATGAGGGCCGGGCAGACCCAAAGTTAGGGCGAGCGCGGGTTGGGGTTGGGGCTGTTGGGCAGCCAATGGGAGCGTTACTCCTTCATCCTTCGAGGAGGGGGCCCGCAGGTGTGTTTGCGAGCGGAACTGGCAGCCCAGCGGGGCGAGACGGGGGAGTAGGAATAGCGGGCAAGAGCGCCCCAAAGCCCGGCGTTGGTCTCAGACCACAGCCTTCTGGTGCCTCTCCCCTGAAAACCTGGCTAGACACGTCTCCTTATCCTCGCACGGGACCCAGCTTCCCCAGGTACCATGCTGTCCTCCCTGGTGGCGTTCCACAGCGTCAGCCACTCACCCTCACTGTCCCTCGGCCCCGGGGCTCCCCACTTCTCAGTCCCTCCTGTTAACGTTCATTTCCTGCCCTCCCCCGATTTCCTAAATCAGATTCTGCCAAGTAGCTGTCCCTTAGACGCCAGCGATCCCTGGTACTCACACAACCCTCTTCATGTCCTTCATCCCCATCATTGGATCATTTTCTTTATCACTGTTCTTCGTTTGTCTGGAGAAACCTTCCAGAAAGACACTTCCCATTTTTCGTGGCCAGTAAAGCCCTCTGCAGATGCCCCTACCCGCTTCCAGCCTGGTATTCTTTCACTTCCAGTTATTTCTCACCCTTCCTGAAGAATACTCTTCCGGCTTTTCAGGAAGTTCTTTGGGATTTGAACGTTAGGAAAAATATCTCATTGGGCATGAAGTGGGAAGAGGGCTAACGTTTTTATTTGTATTTATTTATTTGTTTGAGACGGAGTCTTGCTCTGTCGCCCAGGCAATCTTGGCTCACTGCAACCTCGGCCTCCTGGGTTCAAGTGATTCTCCTGCCTCAGTCTTCTCAGTAGCTGGGACTAAAGGCGCCCGCCACCACACCCAGCTAATTTTTGTATTTTTAGGAGAGACAAGGTTTCACCATGTTGGCCAGGCTGGTCTCAAACTTCTGATCTTGTGATCTGCCTGCCTTGGATTACGGCGCCCAGCCTGGGAACTAATGTTTTTAAAGCACCGGTATGTGCGAGGCACTCCAAAAAATTATTTAATATTTACACCAATCCTATTATTATATATATTTTTTGCTTTTTTTATTTTAAGGGTCTCACTTTATTGCCCAAGCTGGTCTCGAACACCTGAGCTCAAGTGATCCTCCTACCTTGGCTTTCAAAGTGCTGGAATTACAGGCATGAGCCACCACTCCTGGCCTATATTTTCATTTTACAATATAGCTTTTATTTTGAACCAAGCACTGCTTTAAGAGCATTAGAAATATTAACTCGTGTAATATTTAAAAGAACTCCACAAGGTGAATATTACTATCACCATTTTACTTACATAGAAGCTGAGGTACAGAGAGGCTGAGTTACTCACCCATGGTCACCATTCTAGAAACTAGTAGAGCTGAGATTTGGATCCAGATCCAGCTGTCTTTGCTAGCAATACCCTGAATATTGTGAAGAAAATGACTAGGCATGAGCCTTATTTGAATATTGTATCTTCTGATCTTGCAGAATTTCTCAGTTTCTAGTAGAATAAAAAACAGTATCTAAGTCAGCAAGATTCTTATTGTTCCCACTACATGTGGCCTGTCACTCTCAACACTTCTTATTGGCAAAGCCCTTGAGGAATTGGGTGCCCCATCCCTCCCTTGTTGATCCACATTTTGCTTAGGACCCTGTCAGGCCTTGGGCTGAAACTCAAAGGGTGACTAGGATGAAAAGTCAAAAGATCATAAAAAGCATCTTATTTCATCCTGTCTGAATCAAAGCTCAAAGAACTTTTCTAGATGGGAAGCTTTTATCCTACTGGTGGTCCTGTAATTATAGAGAAGATAGGGAGTGGGAGAAGAAATAATTGCTTTTTTTTTTTTTTTTTTTTTTTAAATAAAGATGGGGTTTCACCATGATGGCCAGGCTGGTCTTGAACTTCTAACCTCAGGTGATCCACCCACCCCCGCCCCCAAAGTGCTAGGATTACAGGCGTGAGCCACCGTGCCCGGCTGCCTTTTTTTTTGTGACATACTGAGTTGGAGGGGCAAAGCTGAAAGCAAGATCCAGAGGTTTTATCTTCACATCTTTTCTTCCCCCATCTACATTTTCCAAGAGCTAGCCACTGGAGGCCTTCAGAGGGAAATGCTTCCAGTAGGGAAATGAGGACCAAAAGATGAAAAGGAGGTACGTGAAGGAAAACCTATTATCTGGGGCAAGGGACGTCACAGACAGACAAAATAGACAAGGCCTTCAGTGCTCTGAATATTCCTATAGACTAGAAAAAAAAGTCCATGTGGTGAAGGTTAGTGATGAAAAAACTTGGCTACAACTTGAAATATGTTCTCCCCTGGTTCTCTTCATCAACCACCAAATTATTGTTTCCTATCATTTATAGGATGCCTGTATTCATTCAGTTTTGCAAAAGAAAGCACTAAACATTTTCTACCCTCTGCAACACCTCCAGGGAAAGGAGAGTAGTCAACAAGTATAGTCCTCCAGAAGTGGAGATGAGGCAGGGACTCTCTTGAGTTTTTTCCAAATAATGGGCAATGTTTTCATAGACCCGTCCCTCCCCCTGGTGGCCAATGTGGGACATTTTCACGTTCTTCTAACCAGGATCTTGTTGACAGCCTCTGGCTTGGCATATCTCATGATCAAACTCTATCCTAAAATGGAAGGAAACAGAATTTTTTCAGTGTCTTAACTATCCTACTTGGAAAGGTAAACTGATACCCTTCCTTATGACACATGCCCTTTCTTGTGTCATTAAGAAAAATGGAAGATGCTATTTTGCTATTTACTGTGTTTGTTACATTGGTACTACAGCCCTCCATCATCGTTGTCTTTTTCTTCTTCTCCTTCTTCTTCTTCTCCTTCTCCTTCTCCTTCTTCTTTCTCCTTCTCCTTCTCCTTCTCGTCCTCCTCCTCCTCCTCCTCCTCCTTCTTCTTCTTTCTCCTCCTCCTCCTCCTCCTCCTTCTTCTCCTCCTCTTCCTTCTCCTCCTTTTCCTCCTCTCCTCCTCCTCTGCTGCCCTGCTGCTTTCTTCTTCCTCTTGTTCTTCTTCCTCCTCTTCTTCTTCTTCCTCTTCTTCTTCTCCTTCTCCTTCTTCTTCCTTCGCCTTCTCCTTCTTCTTCTTCTTTTTTTTTTTTTTGAGACGGAGTTTCACTCATGTTACCCAGGCTGGAGTGCAATGGCGCGATCTCGGCTCACCGCAACCTCCGCCTCCTGGGTTCAGGCAATTCTCCTGCCTCAGCCTCCTGAGTAGCTGGGATTACAGGCATGCACCACCATGCCCAGCTAATTTTTTGTATTTTTAGTAGAGACGGGGTTTCACCATGTTGAGCAGGATGGTCTCGATCTCTTGACCTCGTGATCCACCCGCCTCGGCCTCCCAAAGTGCTGGGATTACAGGCTTGAGCCACTGCGCCCGGCACCTTCTCCTTCTTCTTCTCCTTCTCCTTCTTTCTCCTTCTTTTTCTTTCGATAGTGTCTCCCTCTGTTGCCCAGGCTGGAGTGCAGTGGTGCAATCTAGACTCACTGCGACCTCCACCTCCCAGGATCAACAGATTCTCCTGCCTTAACCTACCAAGTAGCTGGGATTACAGGCACCTGCCACCACACCCAGCTAATTTTTGTATTTTTAGTAAAGATGGGGTTTCATCATGTAGGCCAACTTGATTTCAAATTCCTGACCTCAAGTGATCCACCTCCCTTGGCCTCCCAAAGTGCTGGAATTACATATGTGAGCCACTGCACCCGGCATTAGTCTTTTTTAAACTCTCCAAAGCACTTAGTCCACTTTGCCTGTCCACCAACCTGGCATATGGGAAGTTAATTTGGGGACTGGGAAGCTTGGGTTTTGGTGGTGGTTCTGATTACTTGCTCTCTGGCTATGTGTAAGTCCCCTCCCCTAGCACAGACTGGTGGAGGGCAGGAAGTTCAATACCTCTTCTAGAAAGATCCCTCCCTAAGGCCGGGTGCAGTGGCTCATGCCTGTAATCCCAACACTGGCCAATATGGTGAAATCCCATCTCTACTAAAAATACAAAAATTAGCTGGGCATGGTGGCATGTGCCTGTAATCCCAGCTCCTCAGGAGGTTGAAGTGGAAGAATCTCTTGAACTCGGGAGGCGAACGTTGCAGTGAGCCGAGATCCTACCACTACACTCCAACCTGGGCAACAGAGTGAGAATCTGTCTCAAAAAAAAAAAAAAAAAAAAAAAAATTCCTCCCAGCTCTAATATTCAGGAATTCCATAGGAGCTTAGAAAATATTCTGATTACACTCTTAATAGGAGCCCTGGTACAATGTGGACATTGGTGAAAAGAGGGGAAAAAGAGTGAAAATAAATACACATAGAAACAATACAGCTGTTACCAGGTTATGGCAAATCTGGAGAGATCCAAGCCCTGGTTGGAGATGGGAATGTAGAAGGAGTTGACTTTAAGGAAAATGATGTGAGACCAGCTGATTTTTTTTCTTTTTAAGACAGGGTCTAGTTCTGTTTCCTAGGCTGGAGTGCAGTCGTGTGATCTCTACTTGCTGAGTGGCTGGGACTACAGGCACACACCACTACACCTGGCTAATTTTTGTATTTATTTATTTGTTTATTTATTGGTAGAGATAGGGTTTCACCATGTTGCCCAGGCTGGTGTCAAACCCCTGGGCTCAAGCACTCTGCCCATCTTGGCCTCCCAAAGTGCTAAGATTACAGGCATGAGCCACTGTGCCTCGCCTCCAACTGATTCTTAAGGGACTAAAGTCACTAAGATTGCTTTTGGGAGTTAGGAGATCGGTTACTTTACTTTATGGTCACATCATTCATGGCTGGCCAGTAAAGAGGAAAAGGCAGTGAGGGGAGGATGGAGAGACAGGCTATGGAGTCAGACGGACGTGTCTTCCAACCCCAGTTGCGCCTCTTACCTAAACCTCTCTGTCTCAGTCTTTTCATCTGTAATAGAGGAAAGAGTATCTATGATAGGATATTACGAGGATGAGACATTGTATAAATAATTGCTTTAGTGTAATGCCTGCTACTTGGTAAGTCGGTTGTCAATAGTCTTGTAAGTGAATAAAATCAAGCATTTTAAGTGTCAGCTGTATATGAGAAGGACCCAAGGTTGATGCTTTAACAAGGTAAATAACAAATGTTATTTACCTAATGCTCACAACAACACTTCTATTATATAGCTAAGGAGAATGAACCTTGGAGAAGCTTAATTAGTTCATGCATTTATTCATTCTTCCAACCTATTAATTCAAGGAGCCTATGAACATCTCATTTTCAGTATCTTTTCCAGACACTGCTAAGAGCTGAGAAGGCACAGAGACACAGCCTCTTTCATCAGGAAGTTCACAGTCCAGGGTTTCATAGCTGATAATGATAGAGAGCACTTTGCACCTACTGTGTGTCAGGCACAGTTCTAAGAACTTTGTGTTACATTAAGTCAAATGAGTAAACTCATTTAGTCTCCATAACTGGGAGAAGCCACTTTACAGATGAGGAAACTAAGGCAGGAGGTTAAATAAACTGCCTGGGGTCAGACAACTAGAAAGTGGCAGAGCTGGGATTTAGTTATTTATTTATTTATTTTTGAGACAGTTTCGCTCTTGTAGCCCAGGCTGGAGTGCAATGATGTGATCTTGGCTCACCACAACCTCCACCTCCTGGGTTCAAGCGATTCTCCTGCCTCAGCCTCCCGAGTAGCTGGGATTACAGGCATGCGCCACCACACCCAGCTAATTTTGTATTTTTAGGAGAGACAGGGTTTCTCCATGTTGGTCAGGCTGGTCTTGAACACCTGACCTCAGGTGAACCAGCCACTTTGACCTCTCAAAGTGCTGGGATTACAGGTGTGAGCCACCGTGCCCTGCCAGAGCTGGGATTTAAATCCAGGCAGATAGATAGACTTCGAAATCTGAGTTCTTAGCTACTACACTACAACTGCCTCTTTAATAAGTGCCTTAGTCACCTACAGCTGACGGCAGAGGCCCTTATACCATGGTGTATGTATATTTTAGGATGCATCAGCAGCTCCCTTCACTCCTTTGTGTTATCCTTAGGCCATGTCTTTTCTTTTTTTTCTTTTATTTTTTAGGCCATGTCTTTTGCCTTTCCTCCTGTTATTTCTCTTTTTTTTTTTTTTTTTTTTTTTGAGACAGAGTTTCGCTCTTGTTACCCAGGCTGGAGTGCAATGGCGCGATCTCAGCTCACCGCAACCTCCGCCTCCTGGGTTCAGGCAATTCTCCTGCTTCAGCCTCCTGAGTAGCTGGGACTACAGGCATGCGCCACCATGCCCAGCTAATTTTTTTGTATTTTTAGTAGAGACGGGGTTTCACCATGTTGACCAGGATGGTCTCAATCTCTTGACCTCGTGATCCACCCGCCTCGGCCTCCCAAAGTGCTGGGATTACAGGCTTGAGCCACCACGCCCGGCCCCTCCTGTTATTTCTCAAGGTTACAAGACTGCTTTTGGTGTTGCACCAACAAAATTGTTAAGCAGGACAGTAGGTGGGAACTACTAGGTGAGCAGGGAGTGGTTGCTAAGACTGGTAAGAGAAGTCTGGTAGAAGCAAACAAGCCCACCTGTGAAAAGTCTCAGGGTGTGGTGCAAGGTGGTGGTGGACGGTCCCAGCTTCACCTGGGTCAGATTTAACTCTTGTTCTAAAAACCAGGGTATTAAAATGCTTTCTGGCTGGGCGTGGTGGCTCATGTCTGTAATTCCAACACTTTGGGAGGCTGAGGTGGGCAGATCACTAGAGGTCAGGAGTCTGAGACCAGCCTGACCAATATGGTGAAACGCCATCTCTACTAAAAATACAAAAATTAGCCATGCGTGGTGGCACAGACTTGTAATCCCAGCTGCTTGGGTGGCTGAGGCAGGAGAATTGCTTGAACCCAGGAAGCGGAGGTTGCATTGAGCTGAGATCATGCCATTGCACTCCAGCCTGGGCATCACAGCAAGACTCCATCTCAAAAAGCAAAACAAAACAACAGCAATGAAAAAGGCCGGGTGCGGTGGCTCACCCCTATAATCCCCGCACTCTGGGAGGTGGGCAGATCACCTGGTCAGGAATTTGAGACCAGCCTAGCCAACATGGTAAAACCCCACCTCTACTAAAAATATAAAAGGAATTAGTCAGGTGTGGTGTCAGGTGCCTGTAATCCCAGCTATTTGGGAAGCTGAGGCAGGAGAATCGCTGGAACCCAGGAGGCGGAGGTTGCAGTGAGTTGGGATTTTGCCACTGTACTCCAGCCTGGGCAACAGAGTGAGACTCTGTCTCAAAAAAGCTTTCTGCTCAGCTTTGGGGGAAGTGGCTTTTGTTTTCACTTGAACCTGGAGGCCAGAGATACTAGAGCAGAACTGGTGTAAATTCAGATATTTGTTGGGTCAGGCATATAGCTTAAAGAAATGGGCTGGGTTTAAGAAAATGTCACCTCTCTTGAGCTGGGAACAGTGGCTCACGGCTGTAATCCCAGCTACTCGGTAGGCTGAGGCAGAAGAATCTCTTGAGGCCAGGCATTTGAGACCAGCCTGGGCAACACAGCAAGACCATGTCTCTAAAAAAGACATGTCTCAAGGCTACTATAAGAAAAATAGGCTGAGTGCAGTGGCTTGCGCCTGTAATCTCAGAACTTTGGGAGGCCAAGGCAGGTGGATCACCTGAGGTCAGGAGTTCGAGATTAGCTTGGCCAACATGGTGAAACCCAGTCTCTACTAAAAATGCAAAAATTAGCCAGGCATGGTGGCAGGAACCTGAATCCCAGCTACTTGGAAGGCAGAGGCAGGAGAATCACTTGAACTTGGGAGGCTGAGGTTGCAGTGAGCCGAGATTGTGCCACTGCACTCCAGCCTGGGCGACAGAGTGAGGCTCCATCCCAAAAAAAATAAAAGAAAAGAAAGAAAGAAAAAAGAAAAACAATGGCACAAGGATAACTGTTACTTGGCTCCTGTGTCAGGGAGACAAAAAGGAGTATGAGGCATTGAGGCAGACTGGAAAATGTCTACAGGAGGCATTACTGAGCTCTGGTTGGTTGCTGGCATGAAGGAATGGACACCTGCTTCTCCAAAAGCAATGGAAGTCTGCATTTTTATGAGAAATCTATGAGAATCTTCATTTTCTAGTGGTTGGCAACTATATATATATATATATATAACTATATATATACACACATATATATACATATATATACACACACACACATACTATACATATTGTATACATATATATATATACTACATGTGCACACACACACACACACACACATAGTTTTTTATTTTTATTTTTTTTGGTGCCATGACTTGGATTTTTTTTTTGAGACAGGGTCTCACTGTCACCAGGTTGGAGTGTGTGTGTGTGTGCGTGTATATATATAGTATATATATTGTATCTATATATGTATATAGTATACTGTATATATATAGTATAGATATATGTATGTAGTATACTGTATACACCACACACACACACTCCAGCCTGGATGACAGTGAGACTCTGTTTCAAAAAAAAAGAAACTATGTGTGTGTGTGTATACTATATATATGTATATAGTATGTGCATATATATATAGTATGTGTGTGTATATACATATAGTTGCCAACAACTAGAAAATGCAGATTCTCATAGATTTCTCACAAAAATGCAGATTTCCATTTCTTTTGGAGAAGTCCCCATTCCTTCATACCAGCAATATACATACATATTACTATATATGTATACATACATACTATATAGATATATATACTACACACACACACACATAGGGTTTTTTTTTATTTTGAGACAGAGTCTCACTGTCACCCAGGCTAAGAGTACAGTGACATGATCACAGCTCACTGCAGCCTCCATCTCCTGGGCTCAGGTAATGCCCTTACCTTGGCCTCCCGAAGTGTTAGGATTACAGGCATGAGCTACTGTGCCCCAGAAGTAGACATTTCTGCAAGCTAGATTCAGCGTGCGTGTGCCCAGTAGACAAACTTAGAAGGAGTTATTCTCTTTCAGGATCTTTGGAGAGACAGGATTCAGACTTGGAGATTAAACAGGGAGACAAGATTGGGGGAAAAGAAAGCAAGGAGGCCAAAGACAAAGCAGAAATAGTCATATGGCAAGTACTGTTTGCCATCTTGCACCTGTCTTGGGTACGATCCAAAGTAGCTCTTATATCATAGGCAGCCTAGAATACGAGGGAATGTAGGCAAGAATTCTATGGTGAACCAGTTCCTCTAAAAGTGCATGGGCTCAGGGCCAGGCATGGTGGCTCACGCCCGTAATCCCAGCACTTTGGGAGGTTGAGGTGGGAAGATCATGAGGTCAGTAGTTTGAGACCGGCCTGGCCAACATAGTGAAAACCCTGTCTCTACTAAAAATACAAAAATTAGCCACGCCTATAGTCCCAGCTACTCAGGAGGCTGAGGCAGGAGAATCGCTTGAACCGGGAGGTGGAGGTGAGCTGAGATTGTGCCACTGCACTGCAGCCTGGGCAACAGAGTAAGACTCCATCTCAAAAAAAAAAAAAAAAGTACATGGCCTCAGTTCCTTACTCTACATGCCTGAGGCCCTCTCATGCAAGAGCAAACAGAATTTGACCTTTTTTTCTTTTCTGTTTTGGACACAAGGTCTCTGTCATCCAGGCTGGAGTGCAGTGGTACAACCACGGCTCACTTCTGCCTCAAACTCCTGGGCTCAAGCAATCCTCCCACCTCAGCCTCCTGAGTAGCTGGGACTACAGGCATGTGGCACCACACCCAGCTAATTTTTTTCCTGTAGAGATGGGGTCTCACCTTGTTGCCCAGGCTGGTTTTGAACTCCTGGGCTCAAGCAATCCTCCCACCTTGGCCTCCCAAAATGTCAGGATTACAGGCTTGAGCCACTGCACCTGGCCTACTTTTTGAGGCAGATACATAGAAGGAGCCATGACTTGTTCTTACCTCTCAGGCAAGGACTCAAAAATGGGCAAAGAGAATCTGTACTTCCAGAGGTCAAATTCAGGGTCAGTTTTCTCTCCTCAAGTTAACATTAACCTTTAGGTAAATACAGCCACTCCTCCTTGAGGGCTTGGTACACAGGAGCCGTTGTGGAGGGCTAGGGGAGTGGAGCTGGCCGTTTACCTGCAAGGAAGGGAGCAGCCCAAGGTCAAGATTTCATGTACCTTAGTTCCCCTGAACATTGCCAAGAATGCGCCTGTTCACTGGGAACAATTGACTCACAAGGCCCAGGTTTTATCTGTCAATTGCACTGAGGGCATCTCTTCTTCCCCCTGCGCTGGTATCACCACAAAGGGTCTTACGTGTAAGTGGCAGCCCTCTTCAGAAAGAGAGAGAACCAAGTGGCAATCCTTGGCTGACTTAGTAATTCTGCCTTCTCTTTTGTTGTAAGCATTCTATGGGGGCATGTATATGAAAATTCTTTGAAAAGCCCAGAGAACTATCCCCACATAAAGGCCTATTATTAAATTATTTATGGGTAGCCGCCATAGTTAAAGGGCTCCACACCACCAAATTTGGTTTTAGAAAGGAACGGAGAGAGGTGGAAGGGTGCAGTCATATTGAAGACATTGGCTGTAGGGTGTAAAAGTTGTCTAGAATTAGCAAGTTTGGGCCAGGCACAGTGGCTCACGCCTATAATCCCAGCACTTTGGGAGGCTGAGGCAAGCGAATCACTTGAGGTCCAGAGTTCGAGACCAACCAGGCCAACATGGTGAAACCTCGTCTGTACTAAAAATACAAAAAATTAGCCTGGTGTGGTTGTGTATGCCTGTAATCCTAGGTACTTGGGAGGCTGAGGCAGGAGAATCACTTGAACCCGGGAGACATAGGTTGCAGTGAGCTGAGATGGCACCACTGCATTCCAGCCTGGGTGATAGAACGAGACGCCATGTCAAAAAAAAAAAAAAAAAAAGTTAGCAAATTTGTGTGGAGAGGGGAGATGATTCCCAAGAGATGTGGGACTCTGGTGAGCCTGCTCTTGTCACATATTGCTGGTAGTATTCCAAATTACTGCAATCCTTCTGGGTAGCAACATGGTACATATATATATATATATATGAGAAGCTATATAATTTGCATATTCATTAACCCTGCAATATCAGGATATTAAGAAAATAACCCCAAGTAAGTAAAAGGCCTTCTGCATATGTGCACATGCAAGAGTGCATTTTAGAGCTATTTATAAAATATCAAAATTGGCAGCAACTTACATTTCCAACGATAGGACAGTGGTTAGTTACATTCAGGTACATTCTTTCAATGAAATACGTACAGCCATTAAAAACTAGAAGGCTGGTCATGGTGGCTCACGCCTGTAATCCCAGCACTTTGGGAGGCCGAGGAGGGTGAATCACAAGGTCAGGAGTTCAAGACCAGCCTGGCCAACATGGCAAAACCCTGTCTCTACTAAAAATACAAAAAATTAGCTGGGTGTGGTGGTGTGTGCCTGTAATCCCAGCTACTTGGGAGGTTGAGGCAGGAGAATCAGGTGAATTTGGGAGGCAGGGGTTGCAGTGAACTGAGATTGCACCCTTGCACTCCAACCTGAGCAACAGTGTGAGACTCTGTCTAAACAGAACAGAACAGAACCAGAAGTCTGGGTGCAGTGGCTCATGCCTGTAATCCCAGCACTGTGGGAGGCCGAGGCGGGTGAATCACAAGATCAGGAGTTTGAGACCAGCCTGGCCAACATGGTGAAACCCTGTGTCTATTAAAAATACAAAACATTAGCTGGGCATGGTGGCAGACACCTGTAATCCCAGCTACTCGGGAGGCTGAACCAGGAGAATCGCTTGAACCCAAAAGGCTGAGGTTGTTGTGAGCCGAGATCGAATCACTGCTCTCCAGACTGGGTGACATTGTGAGACTCCATTTCAAAAAAAAAAGAAAAAATCTAGAAATGGCCGGGCACAGTGGCTCACGCTTGTAATCTCAACACTATGAGAGGCAGGCAGGTTGCTTGAAGTCAAGAGTTAAAGATCAGCTTGCGGCCGGGCGCAGTGGCTCGAGCCTGTAATCCCAGCACTTTGGGAGGCCGAGGCGGGTGGATCACGAGGTCAAGAGATCGAGACCATCCTGGTCAACATGGTGAAACCCCGTCTCTACTAAAAATACAAAAAAAACATTAGCTGGGCATGGTGGCGCGTGCCTGTAATCCCAGCTACTCAGGAGGTTGAGGCAGGAGATCGCGCCATTGCACTCCAGCCTGGGTAACAAGAGCGAAACTCCATCTAAAAAAAAAAAAAAAAAAAAGATCAGCTTGGCCAACATGACACAACTATGTCTCTACTAAAAATATAAGAGTTAGCTAGGTGTAGTGGTGCATGCCTGTAATCTCAGCTTCTTGGGAGACTGAGGTACAAGAATTGCTTGAACCTGGGAGGCCAAGGTTACAGTGAGCCAAGATTGCAACACTACACTCCAGCCTGGGTGACAAAGCAAGACTGTCTCAAAACAAACAAACAAGCCAAAAAACCCAGAAACATATAAACGTTGCCACAATGAAAAGGCTGTTTATGATCTACTAAGTGGGCAAAAAGCAAATACAAAATTGATTACAATTATGTAAGAATAATTATGCTTAGAAATTGTTATTGTTTTTTATAATTAATAAAATTTTTTTTTTCTTGAGGCAAAGTCTTGCTCTTGTCACCTAGGCTGGAGAGCAATGGTGCCATCTTGGTTCACTACAACTTCTGCCTCCCGGATTCAAGAGATTCTCCTGCCTCAGCCTCCCAAGTAGCTGGGATTTGAGTGTGCACCACCATGTCCGGCTAATTTTTACTATTTTTAGTAGAGACGGGGTTTCTCCATGTTGGCCAGGCTGGTCTTGAACTCCTGACCTCAAGTGATCGGCCCACCTCAGTCTCCCAAAGTGCTGGGATTACAGATGTGAGCCACTGTGCCCGGCCTTATACTTAGAAATTAAGAATAAAAGTGAATTCACAGAGTCTAAAGTGGCTATGACAGGGTAGGAAAACTACAGATTTCTCATCCTACTTCATTTTCTAAGTCTCCTTTAATGTAATATTATTGTAATAATAATACATTGCAATAAAGATGTTATTATCTCTTTTTAAATCCAAAGAATTTGTGAGGGAAGAACAGGTAGTAAGTAGCCAGGGGACTGTGGACATCAGAGGAATGGGACTGAAATGGGAGGAGGTTTGCAGGGTTTTCAGAGGTGAGGAGAAGAAGGCGTGAGGGAAAATGAATTCATTAACTGGGCCTGGTGGTTCTGGGTTACCTAAAGGCAAACTAAGCGCGTTCTTAAGGAGAAGTGAAGCAGGGGCATTCAAATCCATTAAAAATAGTTGATATTTGACATGTCTTTTTTTGTTTTTTGAGATGGAGTCTCGCTCTATGGCCTAGGCTGGAGTGCAGTGGCATGATCTCAGCTCACGGCAACCTCTGCCTCTCAGGTTCAAGTGATTCTCCTGCCTCAGTCTCCTGAGTAACTGGGATTACAGGTGCCCGCTACCACTTCCTGCTAATTTTTTTGGGTATTTTTAGTAGAGACGGGGTTTCACCATGTTGGCCAGGCTGGTCTCAAACTCCTGACTTTAAGTGATCTGCCCATGTCGGCCTCCCAAAATGCCGGGATTGCAGGTGTGAGCCACCGCACCTGATGATATTTGACATTTTGAGCAAACATTAAAGAAATCTCATGGAGCCAGGGAGAATGAGATCTCTGCTGGAATTCCTTACATGTATTTTATAATTTGATCTTGTTTTTATTTTGGAATGGATGGTGGGGGAGACATAGCCTTCTCTGTGGTTGGTGTCTCTGAAGGTCTGCATCTGGCCCTGGGCTTGAATCCTACTGTTCAATCAGCTACAGTCCTGTGCTCCGTGAGTGGCAGTTGCATTCATTTTCAGGCCAGCATATTGCTTTGTGGGAGGTTCAGCGCAGTGCGGAAACAGTTAACAGACCGCCTCAAAGCACCTCCACCTGCACCCTCTGGGACTAACTCTCTCAGCTAGGAAGGCTTGGGGCTTCCTCCTGAGGCTGTCTCCAGATACTCACTCACTTTAATAAGATTGTTTACCAGGTGGTGCCATGCATAGCATCTCAGGCTGCTCCTGAAAACCCCAGGAGGGAAAAACCAAGGCTAGGGTTGGCTGAGTGAGTCTCCAAGGTCACAGTCAATGACAAAAGATGGAATCAGCTCCCTCCCTGAGCTTGCATCAAACCTTGGAGGACGGGTGGCATTTTATAAGCTGCAACCTGTTGCCTTCAATTAGAACCCTGGTTTACCACCCACATGAGTGAGGGAGGGGATCCCCCTGCAGGTAGATCCCTGTAACTGCGGCTCCTTTGCTCTCTCTCCAGGGGGGTGCCTGGTATTTCCCCAGAGCCTCCTCCCAGGCCAGGGAGATGCCACAGTGCCTGACTTTTGAAAGCCAGGAAGGGGCAAACTCCGAAGAGAAGGGGGACAGTTCCACAGAAGATCCAAAAGAAACCATGGCGCTGGCTCTTGTGAGAGAGAACCCAGGGGCACAAAACGGACTTGAGAATGCCCAGCAGCAAGGCAAGAAGAAGAGGAAGAAAAAAAGGTTAGGATTGAAAGATGGGGAATGGGGAGCCATGTTGGTGAGAACAGGAACGAACTGGAGAGAGGGGGTTCTTAGCTGATGATAAGAGGGTAAAGGAGAAACTGTGTGCTGAGACTGTCAAAATCTCACCACTTTTGGTTCATATAAAAAGAATCAACTTTTGGTGATCTGTTTTACAGAATCAAATAGTCATGTGTGTAATCTAAAAAACCGCGCCTTGTCCTAATTTTCATTCTATTTATGTTTAGGATGCCCTTAAAAAATAGCTGAAAGAAAAGATTTCCTTGTTTTAAGAAGGCGCTTATTTGTCCTGGAAATTTAGTACACCTTAAATATGATAGAACTGTATTGACTTAAAAGGATCCAGCTGCAGCTTGTGTATTCCAGTTCTTTTTTAATATTTCACCATGCCTTGCTCCATTCAGACTGTTTGATGAAGGAAAGCTTGTCCACTTTCTAATTCATAGCTTCCCTTAATGGGGGGAAGAGGAAGGAGAGAGGTATTTTGGCCAAAAAGATTTTCAATTCCTGTCCCTAATGGGCCAGTGGAATAAAAGGTTTGAAACAGTGATGTTAGTAAGAAGCTGCGAGCAAGATGACTGTAATTGCAACACAGAATTTCTGCCTTTTGGATAGAGTCACTGTACTCTGATTTCATGTTTTCCACCATGCTGCACCCCTCTGGACTCATGTCTCAGCAACAGGGGCGGTCAAACCAGGCTTAGTGTGGCAGGCTAGATTTCAGGCAGCTCCACCTGGGACAGGATGTTTCTGGGCACAGCCACTTGTTCTGGCAAGTGTGTCTCTGTCTTGCTGCTTTCCTTTTTCTCTTTTCCAGATGATTGGTGATCAATCTGTCCAGCTGCCGATATGAGAGTGGTGAGCATCTGTGTTCAAGGGATCTATAATGGGGACCCACTGGATTCTCTCAAAGGGTTGGGAAGAGTCATTCTTGTGTATTTGTGAGAATGAAAGGGGGTGTCTCTAAATCCTGTCCTTCAGTTCTCCTAGCTCAATGAACTATTTAATTAAGGAAGTTGGGAATCTTATTCCAAGAGTCATGAATTTTCACCACAATGGTGTGTACTTCAACTATCTGTAATTCTTACATATAGTGATTTGGGGATCTAATTGTAAAAGAGACAGCTGTCGCTGTAGTCTGTGGCTCTGTTTTAGAACACCAAGTTAGAAACTGGCAGTTCGTGAACTGAACCTGATCTACAAATTTATTTTGTACTTCAGAACACAGTGTTGCTGTTGCTTTTTTTTTTTTTTTTTTGAGATGGAGTCTTGCTCTGGAGTGCAGTGGCACGATCTTGGCTCACTGCAACCTCTGCCTCCGGGGTTCAAGTGATTCTTCTGCCTCAGCCTCCCGAGTAGCTGGGATTACAGGCACCTGCCACCACACCCAGCTAATTTTTGTATTTTCAGTAGGGATGGGGTTTCACCATATTGGCCAGGCTGGTCTCAAACGCCTGACCTCAAGTGATTCACCTGCCTTAGCCTCCCAAAGTGCTGGGATTACAGGTGTAAGTCATTGTGCCAGGCTCTTGCTGTATTTTATTTTATTTATTTATTTTGAGATGGAATCTTGCTCTGTCACCCAAGCTGGAGTGCAGTGGCATGATCTTGTCTCACTGCAACCTCCGCTTCCTAGGTTCAAGCAATTGTCCTGCCTCAGCCTCCCAAGTAGTTGGGATTACAGGTGCATGCCACCATGCCCAGATAATTTTTGTATTTTTAGTAGAGACAAGGTTTTACCATGTTGGCCAGGCTGGTCTTGACCTCCTGACTTCAGATGATCCACCTGCCTTGGCATCCCAAAGTGCTGGGAACATAGGTGTGAGCCACTGTGCCCAGCCTGTTGCTGTATTTTAAATTTAAATGTGAATGCTTTAGGATAGTCTTGTACTGTCCGGGTTACTGCAGGCACTTCTCCCATTCTAGGCCCTTGAAGGCATTTGAGTTTGTGTTGGAGTCAGCTCTTACTTATTAATCCTAACAGGGACAGGAAGAAGGATATGACAGCATACATGTGGTTTTAAAATCCAGTGTACACTTTTTAAAAACATGAATGCTCAATACACCATATACTAATTAAGCCTGGCTCTGGCTGATGTTAAGAATTAATTTATATTCCCTGAACATTTAGAGCTTGGTGTCTGGAGGAAAGCAAGAAGCTCGCTTTCTGGCAAGAGGAAGCCAGAACAGGAAAACATTCACCCCAGTTAATCTACGGGGATCATTGAGCACAGGCTGGATTCTTTAGTAGCTTTCAACTCTCCATGTTCCTTTCTTTTCCTTCTTTTCTTCTCTCTCTCTTTTTTTTTTTTTTTGCAGGCAGGGCCTCCTGTTGCCCAGGCTGAAGGGCAGTGTCACGATCATGGCTCACTGCATCCTTGACTTCCAGGTCTCAGGTTATTCTTGCACCTCAGCCTCCTGAGTAGCTGGGATTACAGGCGGTTCCCATCACACCCAGCTAATTTTTTTGTATTTCTAGTAGAGACAGGGTTTTGCCATGTTGGCCAAGCTGGTCTTGAACTGCTGGGCTTAAGTGATGTGGTAGCAATGTTTGACTCTCCGTTCTTGCACCCAGACAGGGCGAGATGGCTTCCAGTCCTAAGGAGACAAGTTCTCCTGCCTCAGTACTTGGTCTGGGAGCACCTAGAAATGGAACCTCCCCACCCCATGCTTCTCCCCCACTTCCCGGGCTAACGGCGTTTCTTTCTTCAATAGTGCGCAGGGCTGCCCAACAGTATGGCCTTAGAGAGGGAGGGGAAAACGATGACTGGACCCTGTATTGGACAGATTACTCAGTGTCACTGGAGCGGGTGATGGAAATGAAAAGTTACCAGGTATTTGGGCTAGTGATGGTCCTTGGTTTAAATGTGGCATCTTACCCAGTGGGGCCCCATTTTTACACCTGTCTCCTGAGGAGATCTTGTGGTACTCCCTTGTCCCTGGATTGCTCGTGAATTCCAGCTTCTCTTGCAGAAGATCAATCACTTCCCTGGAATGAGTGAAATCTGCCGGAAGGACTTGCTGGCCAGGAATATGAGCCGCATGTCAAAGATGTTCCCTAAAGATTTCTACTTTTTCCCTAGGACCTGGTGTCTTCCTGCTGAGTGAGTGTCCCCTGCCCTGGGCTTCCTCCACCACACCCTTCCCCATTTACGTTTCCTCTTGCCCCTGATTCCATGGTTGCCACTTTCCCTGCCCATATGATCTCCCATCTCTCTGGCTACTGTTCAGGAAGAGAAGGGATAAAGGGTGTGTCCAAGGTTGAGAAAACACAAGGCTCTGCCTTAAAATTAGATGACATTGAGGGGCTGGGTGCCTTGGGGCCTGTACCTGCAGTTGGGGTGAGAGTTTGTTCTGACCCTGAAAGCTGTTGATTTTGAATTCATTCCAACCATGTAACTGCAGTTTCCAAATCTCTAAGGACCATGAGCACCTCTGGAGAGAGCATGCTAGTGGTTAGCACCCAGGTTAGCAGCAGGGAGGGATGCCTGACCTCTGTCCCATGCAATGCTGTGGATAGCAGTCAGAACTTCCCCTTCTTTGCTCTCTTTATTTATTTTGTTTTTATTTTTAGGGTGAACATGATTGCTATATTTATTTTTTCTGAGATGGAGTTTTGCTCTTATTACCCAGGCTGGAGTGCAATGGCGCCATCTTGGCTCACTGCGATTCTCCTGCCTCAGCCTCATGAGTAGCTGGGATTACAGGCATGTGCCACCAAGCCCAGCTAATTTTGTGTTTTTAATAGAGACAGGGTTTCTCCATGTTAGTCAGGCTGGTCTTGAACTCCCAACCTCAGGTGATCCACCTGCCTCAACCTCCCAAAGTGCTGGGATTACAGGCGTGAGCCACCACGCCCAGCCCTCTGAGGTCTCTTTATGTCCGCTTCAAAATGAGATCAGTTCTTGATATGTAAAAATACATGCTACTGGACTACACCACTGAGTAAGAGGAGAAATGTGAGATGACGTACATGACCTAGGGTGCAATCTGGTGGTTGAGACGGGGCAGAGGTGAGGTGGAGCAGTGTCACTACCAGATTATACTCACAAGGCAAGGGCACCAGAGAAATTCCACCCTCCGCTCTCCACCCAGTGCTTTCCAAAACCAAGAGCTCCATGGTTCTCAGACTTTCCTTGGCTTGTCTGGAACAACTTTCAGGCTTAGCAGCAAATTAGAAGGAAATGTATTTGTCATCAGGTCAACAGGAGCTCCAGATTTCATGGTTACTGAAGAACACTGCAGTTAGGTGACTTTCCCAATGGTTGCAATGTTCCTGTGAGTTAAAAACAAAATAAGGCCGGGCGCGGTGGCTCAAGCCTGTAATCCCAGCACTTTGGGAGGCCGAGGCGGGTGGATCATGAGGTCAAGAGATCGAGACCATCCTGGTCAACATGGTGAAACCCCGTCTCTACTAAAAATACAAAAAATTAGCTGGGCATGGTGGCGCGTGCCTGTAATCCCAGCTCCTCAGGAGGCTGAGGCAGGAGAATTGCCTGAACCCAGGAGACGGAGGTTGCAGTGAGCCGAGATCGCGCCATTGCACTCCAGCCTGGGTAACAAGAGTGAAACTCTGTCTCAAAAAAAAAAAAAAAAAAAAAAACAAAATAAGAAGTATAGCAAGACTGAGAGATAGAATCCATTAATTTACATTCTTTCTTTCTTTCTTTCTTTTTTTTTGGTTTTTTTTTTTTTTGTGTGTGTGTTTTTAGTAGAGATGGGGTTTCACCATGTTGGTGAGGCTGATCTTGAACACTCATGATCTGCCTGCCTTGGCATCCCAAATTGCTGGGATTACAGGCATGAGCCACTGTGCCTGGCCTAGTTTCTTTCTTTCTCTGAATATACTTTCCTCAAAATACGTTCAAATGTATGATTTGCTCTCTCACACTCTGGCTGAAATGGAGGTGTCACAGACAAAACACTGAAGCCCAGAGCGGGGTAAGAGACTGTTGGATCCAAAGTCACATCACTTGTCAGGGCTTGAGCCAGATCCAGAACTCCAAAGCTCCTGTCTGCAAACCCAGAAAGCCAAACTACCTGTGCCGTGGTCACCTTGATGGGGCACGCAGCACTTTACCTGCATTATGCCATGCAATGAAGAAGCACAGGAGATGGGTGCCATTATTATCCTCACTGTCTAGATGGTGAAGTTGAGGTTTAGAGAGGTCAGATCCTTGCAGAGTGTTGCATCGCTGGTAGATGGTGTTTCTTGGTCTTCACCCTCGGCCTGAATTCCCCCTGAAGCCTACATCCCCCACTGTGTGTGCTCTACTGTCTCCCATTGCTGGACTTCTGGGCGTCTGTCAATGCCAGGGCTTTGTTTCTTTCTTTTCTTCATAAAGAGCTAGCCTTCCTTTTCATTGCTCCCCAGCTAAAGATGTATCTTGTTCCCTCCCTGCTCTGGTAGCTGGGGAGATTTGCAGACCTACAGCAGGTCAAGAAAAAATAAGACATACATTTGTAAGCCGGATTCGGGCTGCCAAGGGAAAGGCATATTCATCACCCGGACGGTGAAAGAAATCAAACCAGGGGAGGATATGATCTGTCAGCTCTATATTTCAAAGGTACTTCCTCATTGCCATTATTTATTTATCACCCACAGCAACCGCGGGCTCGAGCTCCACTGGACAGAATGTGAAATGAGGGGATGGAGGGTGAAGGTGGAGCTGACCTGGCTTCTGCCTTGCACTTTGTCAGACCAAACCTTCCGATCAGGGGTGCTGACATGTGCCCGGGCCAGAATGTCCCTTATCCTTTTACCCTTGTCACTTGGTCTGGGCCTACCAGGCTGGCCCTTTTCCTGTAACACATTAGGGCTGGGAGAGTACCTTTGGTTTGAGGAAGCCCTGATGTGGGAAAGGCGCATGGTGCTGGAGAGCAACCAGCTTTCCTCTTTGACTGGAGGTCGTAAGTCACAGCCTATTGCAGGGAGGGAGCCCTCTAGGAGTGGGGACAGAGCGGGACACACTGACCTCCCTGGGAAGAAATGGCCAAGAGACGGCATTGCAGGGAGAACTCTTATTTTTTTTTGAGACGGAGTTTCGCTCTTGTTACCCAGACTGGAGTGCAATGGCGCGATCTCGGCTCACCGCAACCTCTGCCTCCTGGGTTCAGGCAATTCTCCTGCCTCAGCCTCCCCAGCAGCTGGGATTACAGGCACGTGCCACCATGCCCAGCTAATTTTTTGTATTTTTAGTAGAGACGGGGTTTCACCATGTTGACCAGGATGGTCTCGATCTCTTGACCTCATGATCCACCCACCTCGGCCTCCCAAAGTGCTGGGATTACAGGCTTGAGCCACCGCGCCCGGCCCAGGGAGAACTCTTACAGAACTGCAACTATGTGTTGGCCGAGCAAAGTGGCTCATGCCCGTAATCCCAGCACTTTGGGAGGCTGAGGCGAGCAGATTGCTTTGAACTCAGGAGTTTCAGACTAGCCTGGGCAACATGGCAAAACCGTTTCTCTACAAAACATACAAAAATTAGCCAGGTGTGGTGGCAAGTGCCTACAGTCCCAGGTACTCTAGAGGCTAAGCCTTGGAAGCGGAGGTTGCAATGAGCCGTGCCTCTGCACTCCAGCAACAGGGTGAGAGGGTGAGAACCTGGAGACCCTGTCTCAAAAAAAAAAAAAAAAAAACTGCAACTATATGTAGCCCTGAATGGTGACAATGTGTCCATTCATCAAAATAATTTATTTTATTTTTATTTTTATTATTATTATTTTTTTTGACTTAAGACACAGATTATTTTTATTTCTCTAGAGATAGGGTCTTGCTCTGTCATTCTGGCTAGAGTGCAGTGGCACAATCATTGCTCATTGCAACTTCAAATTCTTGAGTTCACGCAATCCTCCCACCTCAGCCTCCTGAGCAGAGCTAGGATTACAGGCACACATCACCACATCTGGCCGATTAGGAACTTTTATTTTTTTGAGACAGAACCTTCCTCTGTTACCCAGGCTGGAGTGCAGTGGTACAATTTCGGTTCACTGCAACCTCTGCCTTCCAGGTTCAAGTGATTCTCCTGCCTTAGTCTCCCAAGTAGCTGGGATTACAGGCACCCACCAGCACACCCAGCTAATTTTTTTTATTTTTAATAGAGACAGGGTTTCACCATGTTGACCAAGCTGGTCTCAAACTCCTGACCTCAAGTGATCTGCCTGCCTTGGCCTCCCAAAGTGCTGGGATTACAGGTGTGAACCAGGGTGTCCAGACTAATTTTTAATTAAAAAAATTTCTTTTTATTTAATTTTTAAGCTTTATTATATATATATATTTAAGATGGGGTTTCACCATATTGGTCAGGCTGGTCTCAAACTCCTGACCTTAGGTGATCCACCCTCCTTGGCCTCCCAAAGTGCTGGGATTACAGGTGTGAGCCACCATGCCTGGCCAAAAAAAATTTCTTTGTAGAGATAGGGTCTCTATGTTGCTGAGGCTGGTCTTAAACTCCTAGCTCAAGAGGTCCTCCTGACTCAGCCTCACAAAGTGCTGAGATTCCCAGTGTGAACCACTGTGCCTGGCCAATCAAATATATATATATTTTTGACACAGGGTCTTGCTCTGTCACCCAGGCTGGAGTGCAGTGGTGTGATCAGGGCTCACTGCAGCCTCAACCTCCCAGGCTCAAGCAATCCTTCCACCTCAGCCTCCTGAGTAGCTACGATTACAAGCATTCACCACCATAGTTGGATAATTTTTTTGAATTTTAGTAGAGACAAGGTCTCACTATGTTGCAGTCCTCCCACGTTGGCCTCCCAAAGTGTTGGGATTACAGACATGAACCACTGCACCTGGCCCATCAGAGGACTTTTTTTTTTTTTTTGAGATGGAGTTTCACTCTTTCATGCAGGCTGGAGTGAAATGGTGACATCTCAGCTCATTGCAACCTCCGCCCTATGGGGTTCAAGCCAGTCTCCTATTTCAGCCTCCTGAGTAGCTGAGATTACAGGTACTCACCACCATGCCTGGCTAATTTTGTATTTTTAGCAGAGACAGAGTTTTGCCATGTTGGCCAGGCTGGTCTCGAACTCCTGACCTCAGGTGATTCACCCACCTCAGCCTCCCAAAGTGCTAGGATTACAGGCGTGAGCCACCACACCTGGCCTCAGAGAAGTTTTTTTTTTTCTTTCTTTTTTTTTTTTTTTTTTAAGGCTAGTCAAGTGAAGCAGTGGGAGTGGAGAAGGAACAAATAAATCTGTAACTGGTTGTGATCAATTAGTTGTAAACCTCAGAGAAGTTTTTAATGTCACTTTGTTTAGTTGCCAAGATGCCTCTTAGAGGTGGTTACTTGTGTCACTTGACAGATCAGGAAACCAAGGCACAGTGTGGTTTAGTGACCTCCACAGGGTCACATGTTGGGACACAGAGCCCAAGTCTCCTTGTTCCCCTGCCTGACCCTGGCCAAGCCTGCCTTCCACAACACTAGGCAATGTTGAAGCCAACTCCATGGAAACAAGATGGGAGCTAGTGATTTTCAAGTGTAAATTTCTCCTCTGATGCATGTCTGACTTCTGTTCTCTCCTTCCAGCCCTTTATCATTGATGGGTTTAAGTTTGACCTGCGGATTTATGTATTGGTGACATCCTGTGACCCTCTCAGGATTTTTGTGTACAATGAAGGACTGGCCCGCTTTGCGACGACCTCATACTCCCGCCCTTGCACAGACAACCTGGTGAGCTAAGGGGACACCCCACCTCACTCTCCTCACCCTACCCCCATAGCATGATTTAAAAAAAATTTCTAGTTAAATCCACATTCTCAAGACATTGTGAGTGTCATTTGTTGAGCACTTGCTATGTGCCAGGTTTCACTTTGCACTCCCACGAACCCTCACAGAGAGGGATTATTATCCCCATTTTACAGATGATGGGATTAAAACCCAGAGCATAAGGGACTGTCCAAGGTTACATAGCTAGGAAGAGGTGAGTCTGGGGCTTGTGGCCAGGTCTGCCTGACTCCAAAGCCAGAACCACAGTTCAGGGGTACTCAAAGAAAAAAGGCCATGGGTGAGCTACCCTGCCATCCCCCACTTTCCTGGACCCCCATGACTCCTGAAGTTTTCTCAGGCAGGGCACCATTCAATCTCAGGAAAAATTGGAGTTTCTTAGGCTGGAGGCAGCAGGACACCACTTCTTATTTCCTCTATTTTGCCACACTAAATATGCCCTAAAACTTCCCTTTCTTTCCATCCTTTTAAGCCCCAGGGGCCTTGGGAGGGCACAGAGAGGAAGCAGGGGGCCTGCCCTTCCAAGCTGACCCCACCAATGTTTGTCTCTTTCCCCAGGATGATATCTGCATGCACCTGACTAATTATTCCATTAATAAGCACAGTTCCAACTTCAGTCGAGATGCCCACTCTGGCAGCAAGAGGTAAGGAAGTGGCTTCATTTTTCTTTCCTTTCCTTTCCCTCCAAGCTGCTTTCTGGGATTCTACCCAAACCCTATCAGTCCTCATCAGTGTTTCCATCTTGGGTCACATGGTCTCAGAAAGTACTTCTTTGCTTCGCAACCCAGAACAGATTCCTTCATCTCTGCCCTTTTGGCTGTTAATCATTAAAAGAAGGCCCCATCGTAAATCCCGGGAGGCTGGGAGGAGGAGAGATAAACATGAACTGTTTCCCCAGCAGAATATATACACACTCCAAAACATACCCTTATTATAGTTGGCCCTTCTGATATTTCCAAATCAACAGATTATTTATTGGTTGCTAGTCTGCCAGGTGAGGACTTGCCAGGCAGCCATGGCTTGGCTTGTGTTCCCCGAGATGTTGCTCCACTAGAGATTTTCGAACGATGTGTCACAGTGCCCTGACATGTGGCTAACTGGCTTGAAGATTCCCCAGAAGGGGGGAAATTGAGAGCAGTTTATGAAAGTATCTTCACAAGAGGCTTTTCCATTCCTCTTATTGTCTAATCGGGTCTCATTTGAGTTTTAAGAAAACGGGGGACTGAGGAATGTGAACTTGACCAGGCAAAGGGGGAAAGGGAAAAGGAGCAAGTATTTCAAGCTCATCTCTCTGAGCTTGCCCACCTGTGCTGCCTGAAGCTCTGCCACTTCCTCCTCTCCTCCCCACCTGGACTGGGGGCATCAGCTGAGCCTCTTGCATTGCTGCGTTCTGAGCGTCGGCACTCTGGGAGGCCTGGCTTGTAGTCCCAGCTCCGACACTTGCCAACTAAGCTTGGATAAGTTACTTCATCTCTGTGTGGGGGCCTGTGCTCAGTGCTTTATGTGCATTTTTTATTGTTGAATTTTTCACAGCAACACTATGGCAAAAGCATTATTATCTACCCTCTGTTGGTGGAGAACTGTCAGTTAGGTGCCATCTCCATCTTGTTGATGAGGAAACTGAGTCTCAGGTTGCGTGAGTTGCCCTAGGTCCCACAGCTGTGACTGCTAGACGGGGTGGAGAAGCCAGGTCTGTTAGACCCCAGGGCTCACTCTCTTCCTACTGCACCAGGCTTCAAAGGACTGCTGAACATGCAGGCAGTTTGCTTCAGACCATCAGAGAGGCATGTGACATTTCATGACCCCCTCAGTGGCAGCATTCCAAAAGCACACAGAAAATCCCTAAGTTAAACCCACTTAAAGGGGATGTGTGAGGCTGGTCAGAGGCAATCTCCACCTTTTTCGGAAGATGTCAGCCACCTGTGCTGCCTGAGCTCTGCCACTTCCTCCTCTCCTCCCCACCTGGACTGGGGGCACCAGCTGAGCCTCTTGCATTGCTGCATTCTGAGCGTCGGCACTCTGGGAGGCCTGGCTTGTAGTCCCAGCTCCGACACTTGCCAACTAAGCTTGGACAAGTTACTTCATCTCTCTGAGCCTGCATTTCTTGGTCTGGAGGATGGATGTGATGAGACTCCCTACCCTGCCCTGTCACCTGACAGGGTCTCTGTGAGGCTCAAATGACTTGTGATGGCAATGTGGACAGTGTTCGTGGTTACCGTCATTTTTCCTTAGTCTAAGGGCACAGAATGGAAGGGTTCTCATTTCCCTCATCCGATGAGAACTGACACCCCAACAGCAGGCTCTGAGCCCTTGGCTGTGATGGAGTGGTGTCTTGGGGCAGCCGAACTAAGGTGAGGTTGCAAAGTCTTCAAGTGTTGTTCTGCCTCTTCCATTTCCCGCTTCCTCTGTTCATCTCCGTCTCACCCCGCTGTGCTTCTCCACCCACTCTCTCCTGGAGCAGCCATCTGCCCCTGTGGCCTCTGCCTGCCCTCGCTGGGTTCAGCCTCTTTCCCTTGGGCTCTGGGCCCGTCTCTCCTCAGCTCCACCTGGACATCTTCAACTCAGCATTTCCCAGTGTGTGGGTGTGTTCTCTCTCCTCGCCTCCACCCCAGCACTCCAAATTGGTCTCTCTGCCCAACTTCTTCATCTCTACCTTCTCATCTCCAGGGCTGGAGAGCTTGCACGTTTCTTTTCCTAGCGATAATTTACGTACTTGAAGCCACTTCATCCTCCTCACAACAACACTGTGAAGTCGGCATTATCATGATCCCTATTCTGCATATTAGGAAGCTGAGGTGTGAAAACGTTAAGTTACTTACCCTAGGTGGCACAGCTAGGAGGCTGGGATTGAAACCAGGGCAGCCTGGCCCCTAAGCTGGTGCTCTTACCCACTAAGCCATGCTGCCCATGTCATCCACTTCATGGGCAGGGCACTGTCTTTTATTTTCTTGAGATGGAGTCTTGCTCTTGACACCCAGGCTGGTGCAACCTCTAACTCCCAGGTCAAACGATTCTCCTGCTTCAGCCTCCCGAGTAGCTGGAATTACAGGTGCATGCCACCATGGCTGGCTAATCTTTGTATTTTTACAATACGGTCAACACCAGTCATTGCCCATGGCTGTTCTTCGCCCAGTGCACGTTTGTCTTGCATCCCTAGTTGTACTTTGCTCCTTGAGCGTTACAATGGTGCTCTGGCCTTTGGGGTTCTTCCCATATTGCTGGGCAGAGTTCTTCTTTCCTCCTCTTCTTCCCTTTTTCTTTCTCCTTTCTTCTTCCTCCTCTCCATCTTTTGAAACAATCTGCTTCTCATACTGACTGTCTCATCTGCCCCAAAGTTGGCAGTTGAGGTCAACTGCATGCCTTGTCAATACCCCACTGGGGGACAAACTCAGAAGGGGTAGTGCTGCGGTCACAGTGAAGGAGAAGACAGAAAACCTGAAAACCTGGCAGGACTCTGGGGCAGACACCAAGCCACTTTCATCTTTCAGTGTGCTCAGCACATGGCTGGTAATAAATTGAATTGACTCACCACTGGGCATTATGAAATTACACAATAAAGTATATTCATTGTGATGAGCCCTGAGTCATCAAGAAAAGGTTATGTTATATGTTGTCAGGGAAGTGTATAATCTATTTCAGGAAAATTTATTTCCCAATTAGGCATATTAAATGCATTTTTTCCTCTTGAAAAAATTGGCTTAAAGTGATCTGGAAAATCCATGTATGTGTAACACTGTTTTCTGACAATGGCAGGTGGAGGAGGTGGCCTCTATATTGAGTAGCCTTTGCTTATCTGTCTCTATATAAATGCATCCTTGGCTGTTTCACATGTGTGTTGACTCCCTGAATGGTCCTGAGGCTCTCCATGACAGAAGTGATGATTTCTAGTGTCCCCTTCTTGTATGAAGCTTTGCATGCACCAAAGGCCCTTATCAAATGCTCACTGGCCGAACTTGCTTCCTCCTTCTTGACCCATTGGACTGGGGTCTAGTTGGGCTTTTGGAACTGCCTGGATGAGCCATGTCTCTTGTCTTCTTCATTCTTTCTTCTTTTCACTCCCCTGCACCTCCTCCCTCCACAGTCCCACTTCCACTTTGTCTCTCTGTGCACGTGTGTAGATGTGAGGGGGCAAATGTCCATCCCTACCATTGCCTCTTGGATCTGTGAGATCTGTCCTCTCTCTGTAATGCCCAGTTCAGAGCTGGCTGAGCACCCACTCAGGTATTTCCTCATGAACTGTTCCACAGGAGGCAGACATCTCTGAGTTCCCCTGTGATCAGGTGTCCCCTGAGATCCCCTGTGTCTGTTTGCCCACAACTGAGGGGTTTCCTGGAATTCAGGACTTTCAGTTCTAAAATTGGGACAGTCCAGTTTGCCTGGCACAGTTGCTAACCTTATCTGTGGACATGCCCTGGGATACCTTTTCCTCATGGGCAGCCCTAAAACAAGATTTCTGTGTAGTTAATGTCCCTAGAATCCGCTCGGCTGAGGTGGGACTCAGGTATCAGCGTTCTTAAAAGGCTCCCCACGTACTTCTAATAAACACCAAAGACTGAGGAATCATTGCTGGCAAAGTAAAACCATGGTGTCAGGGGGTTTTCTTTCTTCATCTCTTCCCCTGCTGATAAATGTTTTCTGGGTCACAGTGAAAATGACCATGTCTTATGCGACTGCATCTGCATCCACCCTAGGGCTCTGGAGGCTTGGAGGGTGTGACCCTGGGATTCCTGGGGGCCTTCTCTGGCACTGACACAGCCCAGTCACCTTGACTCCTGGGCGTTCATCCCCACTGCCTCTAGAGCCTTGTCTCCGCCAGGAGTTCCTGGTTTCCAGTGTGCCATAGCCTCGATGACCAGAGGCCAGCTGCACTGCCTCTTGGCCTGTGGTTTCCTTCCAGAAAGCTCTCCACCTTCAACGCATACATGGAGGACCACAGCTACAATGTGGAGCAGATATGGAGGGATATTGAGGACGTCATCATCAAGACCCTCATCTCGGCCCACCCCATCATCAGGCATAACTACCACACCTGCTTCCCCAACCACACACTCAACAGCGCCTGCTTTGAGATTCTGGGCTTTGACATTTTGCTGGACCGCAAACTCAAACCCTGGCTGCTGGAGGTAGGGAAGTTTGGGCGAGGGGCGAAAATGGACTCCTGTTCTTGGGGCCAGCCAGCTTCAAGGATCTGTCCTCCCAGCTCACCTGAATTGTTTCAACTTCCCCGGCCACTTCCTCCCATGGTGCCTGCTGCCTGGGGCTTCTCTCATAGCTGAGAAGTGGCCACCAGAGGGGGGGTAGACAGCTGGGAATTAGAGCATTCCATGTGCCTTCTTGAGGTCCCCTAGACTTGGAAATGTTGATCTTAGACACAGAGTGATTCTAAAGATGCCTCGACCTTTTGTAACAGAGTTGTCTCCCAGAAAGGGAGTGTTCTTCATCGAAGCTGGGTTGGCAACGTTCAGTGTCAGACAGGAGCAGCCGTGCCCCACTCTTAGGGGCCTGAACTACTCGGTTCACATGCACCAGCAGAGAGTGGCCTGGGGCCTGCTGCCACGGAAATGGGGGGGCCACGGAAATGAGGGGGAGAAGCTTTCCTGGTGGCTGTTTCTCTTCCTGATTGAATTGTCCCCAGGAACCCTTTCACATGGCCCTTCAGGGAGCATTGTGAAGAGCGAAGGTGCTAGTGCCAGGGGCAATGACACCGACTTTAGGGCGGAGAACCCGAGAAGACAGGTTAGGTTCAGCAGCTTTGCCCTTCTTCCAGTCCCAGCCCTTGTTTCCAGGTACGGTGGGAAGAGGGATGTGCCTGTTTGCAGCTCTTACTCAAAGAGCAGAATGAGCCACCAGGAGCAAGTCCTTCAGAAACTTCTAGAAATCTACAGATGTCACGTGGTGCCTCCAAACAATACAGACTTTTCAGTGGGCAGGAATGAGTCCTCTCCCTCCTCCCACCTGTCTCCCCTCCACCCTGGCTGGGCTCCTGAATACCTTTCCTCACTACCTCCTGCGTCTGAACCTCTCCCTTTGAGCAGGACCCCTTCCATCCTGCTCTCTGGATGCCCAGTGCACATGAGAGAACACATGCACCCCAGATGGAGTGGAACACACACACCAAAGAGAGGGTAATCCTGATGCTCCCAAAGAAGAAAGGACCGAGATAAAAGCTGGTTTAACTAGAGGGAGTTCCACTTCCTCCTTTTTCCACTGTGGCTCCAGACCAGATGCTCTCTCCCCTCCCTTCCTCTCATCTTGGTAGTCAGGACCCTGAGGTGGGCACCCTGGAGGAGGCATCTCGTCCTCACTCTCTGCCTTCACTCTGGACAGCCCTGTCCCCAGCTGCCAATCTTGCTGTCACAGGTCAATCACTCTCCAAGCTTCTCCACCGACTCTTGGCTGGATAAAGAAGTGAAAGACGGTCTGCTGTATGACACCTTGGTCCTGATCAACCTGGAAAGCTGTGACAAGAAGAAAGTCTTGGAGGAGGAGAGACAACGAGGGCAGTTCCTGCAGCAGTGTTATTCTCGGGAGATGAGGTACAGTAGCACTCCCCAGCCGTGGGCACCGCTCTCTCTGACTCCCCTGCTCCCAATAAGAATGGTCTGCCCTGGTCCAAATTATGATTTGTCAGCCTACTGGTTATGTGGCCTTTCTGTCACTTCTCTGAGCCTCAGTCATCTTTCTGTGAAATGGAGCTATGATACATAAGGTTGTTGGGCGAATTAAATGAGATAATGCACACGAAAGGCTTAGCATAGTGCCTGGCACTGTAATGTGTATTGAAGGCTATTAGAGTCTCGCCTAGAGCTGGAAGGGGTCATTGTAACAAATGATAATCCCACTTGGAAAATGAGTTCGTATTGGCAGAATATAGCAGTTTGAATAGTTTTACTCTGAATATTCCTTTGTTCCTAGAAATAGGAGATTAAATTACAGATATATAGCTGTGTATAATGGACAGAAGTTAACATTATGTGAAGCTTTAGGAATTACCAATATAAAAATAAGACCATTCATTTATTTTTACTATAAAGAAAGATGTGTCTGTCCTTCTCTACGTTCCCGTTTCACCAGGAGCTAATGTCCCTTGCTTCCTGTTGGCAGCACTTGCCTTGTAACTGGGGCTTCCATTCTGTAGAGTAATTCTAGTGTCAGGAGACTTTCAGCCTAGTCAAGGGGACGCTGTGTTGCTTTTCAGAGCCCGCTACAGCCCCCTGCACTCCTCATGAGCAGAGCTAGTCTAATCCTTGGGGGTTGAGCTTCTAGAAGTGATGCCATAAATCGCATTTATGTTTGGATGGCACCGTGTTTCTTAGGCACTTGCACTGTCTCCTCTGCAAGGAGCGGGCAGGTAGGTAGGGCGGGATGCTGTGTGGCCTTGTTCTGGAAGCCAAGGAAACCAAGACTCCAGAAGGGAAAGTGACTTGCACAAAGTCCAAGTAAAACCCATTTTCCCCTCGGCCTAGTTCTGATTAGGCAGACTGGGAAGGTCATTTACTGCTGATAAATGACAGCTCTGGGCCCAGAGCCCAGTGGGTCTGCTGCCTGGGATTTCAGGATACCTTCCGCCATGGCCTGCCACCTCTAAACTCCTCGAGAAGGAGTCAGTGTCCTATTGAGGAGCAGCTGTCAGGTTAAGGGCCTTCTCTGAATCAGTCTCCTCATTACTTGGCCCTGGATATTTCTGTGGCTCTGGGTTTCCCTGCTATAAAAGAGGGCTTATCATTTCTCCCTACCTGACCCCCACTTCCCTAGGGGTCTTTGAGGAAGAATGAGATCATTGCAGCTCGTAAAGGGTCATCAAGCTCATTCAGGAAGCCCTCGAATTCAGCAAAAGTACAAGGTGCCACTCTCTAGAGGAGGGTAATCAGGGCAGGGAATGGGAAGGTGACAACAGTCTACCTAGTCGGAACTAAGCCGAGGGGAAAACGGGTTTTACTTGGAACAGGACAGAATTTGGTGAGCTTTCAGAAAGACTGTGCTCACCAGTTCTTAGTGTATTATGACGCTGGCTGTCCCAGGAGGGCCAGAATCTCCTTTCAGGGAAACAGTCCTGCATTTATTAGCAAATCCTGATTGCCATTCCATGCAAGGCTTCCATCTGGCCCTAGATGACCTTCCAGGCTTTGTCCCAAGAAAACTTAACAGCAGCGCCATGTTCTGCTTCCCAACAGGATTGAGGAAGCCAAAGGTTTCCGGGCCGTGCAGTTAAAGAAAGCTGAAATGTATGAGAAGGATAACTGCGGAGGGTTCCGGCTGATTTATCCCAGCCTGAATTCAGAGAAGTATGAGAAGTTTTTCCAGGACAACAACTCCCTCTTCCAGAATACTGTTGCTTCCAGGGCTCGGGAGGTGTATGCCCGGTAGGAAGGCTTCTGGGATGAGGCCGGTGGGGGTTCTGGGGATTGTGTGTGATCTGTTGGCTGAGTGGCCTGGAATGGCAGGGAGAGTCCCCAGCCGGGAAAGTTGCCAGAGCAGCCAGGCGCCATGGCTCATGCCTGTAGTACCAGCACTTTAGGAGGCCAAGGCAGGTGGATGGCATGAGCCCAGGAGTTCAAGACCAGCCTGGGCAACATGGCGAAACCCCTTCTCTACAAAACAACAAAAAGGAAAATTAGCCAGACATGGTTGCATGTGCCTATACTCCCAGCTACTCTGGAGGCTGAGGCAGGAGAATCACCTGGGGAGGGGGAAGCTGCAGTGAGCTGCAATTGCACCACTGCACTCCAGCCTGGGCGTCAGAGTCAGACCTTGTCTCAAAGAAAAGCAAAAAAAGAAAGTTGCCAGATGAACATCTGCCCTGGTCTCACAAGGAATTGGAAGATTCCCTTTGTGAAATGGAGAGGGGTAGCTGTTTCTTTTTTTTTTTTTTTATTTCCTTTTTTTTTTTTTTGTGAGCCAAATAATTTATTTCTTCATTTCTTGCATTTGAAGTACTCTTCGATGACATCCTTGGCCTAAGACTCCTTGCCATAGTCCTTAACTACTACACAACTGCAACCAACCACTTTCCGGGGCTTTCCCTCTCTGTCAATTTTACAGAGGCCTACCCATTCCCCTAGTTTCTTGTTGTCATCAACCTTAATTAGGTTGATCTGGTGTTCAGCACAAAGGGCCTCCATCAACTTGACATACATAGGCTCATCACAGTTGGATGCAAGCACACAAAGATGGGCTTGGCGCTTGTCTGAGGCTTTGGCAGCTTTGCGAATTCCACGTGCTAGGCCATCGTGGATGAGGGCGGTCTTCAGCACCTCTTGTAAAGCAGTATTAACGTCCATTACACCTCCAGCAGCAATGCCTTCCTCGGCCATGGCGGTGGGTTATGGGTGAAGCGGAATCTTGAACGCACCCAAGCCTCCGCCTCCGCATGACTCGGCGGCAGCAGGGAAAGAGCTAATGTCTTTAAAAAAATTTTTTTTAAAATTTTTATTTTTTGTAGAGACGGGGTTTCACCATGTTGGCCAGGATGGTCTCGATCTCTTGACCTCGTGATCCGCCTGCCTTGGCCTCCCAAAGTGCTGGAATTACAGGCATGAGCCACCGCGCCTGGCCCAGGGATAGCTGTTTATAGAAACTCACTCCCCGAGGATGGCCACCCCTCAAAGCTGCCTCATGGATTCATACAGACATAAACTCCAGGAGCTGGGGGCACTCATCCTCTGAGTCCGGTCCTCTCCTACCAACTTGTTTTATAGAGAGAAGAGGTCAGAGCAGAGAAGGGATCACATAGAAAGTTCATGACAGAAGAGGGACCAGAACTCCCCTGTGTCCTAACTCATGAGACTGAGTGATTTCTGCTGTATGATATCACCTTTTGTCTACTCTCAGGATCCATTGGCTAGAGAGGCCCAGCACAGGACATGGCCCAATATGGGAACCTCTGGCTTTAGCTTCCTACCCAGACCCTCTCCCTAGTACCTACCATGGATGGGGACTGGCCTGCTGGGAAGTGGGGAACAGATAGCAGTGTGGTAGACTAGGGTGTAGCCCCCTTACTGCACATCTTTCCTTGGATGCTGTTCCAACGTGGGGATGGTATGGACGGTGGAATGATGCTTTCCTCCACACCCTGCTCCTTGACCTTCAATCACTTGTGCGGACTAGATATGTTGGAGGAGGGCATGTGGAACTCACTACCTCTTCGCCAAGTCATGTCCATCCCCCAAGGAGAATGCCTGCCTGCGTGGCGCATCCCTAACCCCCATAACACTCACTTCTTCATGGGCAGGCAACTGATCCAGGAGCTGAGACTAAAAGGGGATAAAAAGCCCTTCCAAGTGAAGAAGAAGGTAGAGCTGCAGGGGGAGTCGGCAGGCGAGCAAGTGAGAAAGAAGGGCGTGAGGGGCTGGCAACAGAAACAACAGCAGAAAGACAAGTCCGCGACCTCAGCCTCCAAACAGGTAAACCCGGATGTGGGGGGAGCACACGTAGCCAGCACCCTTCTCCACCTGGGCCCGATCCATAGAACGGTGCTGAGGAGGCCACTGCTCAGAGCCCAGACACACTGAAGGGCTGCGCAGAGGGCTGGGCAACAGCGGGGCGGAGTGGGGAGCCCTGAAGGCACACAGGACCCAGCATCTTTCGGAGGATCCCTCCATCCAGGCAGCAGAGGACTCTCACTGGTCTGTCCTTCTCGCCTCCTCCAGTAGGAGTAAGAGCAGCCAGGCCATGCTGGGAGGCTGAACTCGAGCCTCATTTACGGAGTGGATGTCAGTACTGCATGTACTCATGGTCCTCAACTGCTGCTTGGGTTGGAATGCTCCCTCCATCAGGTCAGGGCACAGTTGAGGGAGCAGGCCCCTGGGAAGAGCTTCTGGGAGTAGGGCTCTCAAAACATTACATGGGATGTCAATCCTGGCTGGGTCCTTCCTCCTCTGTGCAAAGTGTGGACCAGTCCTGGCTGTGGATCAGCTGTCCAGCTGGCCGTGGTCTGCCTTTGCCTTCTCTGCTTAGCGCTCTCTTCTAGCTCAGTGGAAAGATTCAGCCGATTTTTCAGTCTATCTCCTTTATCTCAAAGACTCACCTGGATTAGAGAAAGGGTTTTTATTTTGAATTCTTTAACTTTGTTAGGGTCACAGACCCTTTAAGAATCTGATAGCCGGGCGCGGTGGCTCAAGCCTGTAATCCCAGCACTTTGGGAGGCCCAGGCGGGTGGATCACGAGGTCAAGAGATCGAGACCATCCTGGTCAACATGGTGAAACCCCGTCTCTACTAAAAATACAAAAATTAGCTGGGCGTGGTGGCGCGTGCCCGTAGTCCCAGCTACTCGGGAGGCTGAGGCAGGAGAATTGCTTGAACCCAGGAGGCGGAGGTTGCGGTGAGCCGAGATTGCGCCATTGCACTCCAGCCTGGGTAACAAGAGTGAAACTCCGTCTCAAAAAAAAAAAAAAAAAAAAGAACCTGATAAAAAAGCCCCGGAATCTCTTGCCCTAAAGTACACAATGCAGTTTTTAAACTGCAATTTCAAGGGGCTCAAAGACCCCGTGAAGCTATCCATGAGCCCTCTAAGGGTCTAGGAATTCCAGGTTGAGAGCCCCACATTACAGAGACTTTAATATCGACTGCTTTCCTTCTCCTCATTGCCTTTGCGCCTACCCCTGGGTGCAGACAAATCTGGAAGTGGCTAGAGCTGGGTTCCCATAGGCTGTGTGTTTGGTTTCCTCCTCCCCAGGACATCCAACCATTGACATTAGTGTCCTGTGTACCTGACTTGCTCTTGAGTGTCAGAGATGAAAGGAAAAATGAAGCAGACAGCAGCCTCAACCAGGAGGCCCGCACGAAGGAGGCCGGCTCCATTTCCCCCAAGCCTACGCCTGCAAGACCCTTCAGTTCTGTACCCAACCTGAGGAATCTCAATCTCAGCAGCTCTGGGCTAGAGCCCAGTAAACCCAACTTCAGAATCAAGGAGGCCAAGTCTGCCTCTGCAGTGAATGTATCCGCTGGCACTGTGGTAAGTAGTGAGCTGAGCTCTGGGAGGGAGTGGTGGGAGTCTTGCTCGCTGATCCTTTCTCTACCCGCAACTTGCTGTGACCCTGTGAGTAAGCCACTGAGCCTCCCTGGGCCTCGGTGTCTCCTCTGGACAAGCCCACGCTCTGGAATGGCGTAGCTGCTGGGAGGATGGGCCTGGACTGGCATTTAGGAAGGTGCTCTTGTGTGTCCCCTCTTTGGAGGCAGATTTTCCCCTGGAGTGGGTTCCTAGAGCTGCTGTGGCAAATTGCTTCCAACTGGGTGGCTTAGAATAACACCATTTATTCTCTCACAGTTCCTGAGGCTAGAAGTCTGAAACCATGGTGCTGGCAGGACCATATTCCACCTCAGGGCTCTCCAGGGAGGCTTTTCCTTGCTTTTTTTTTTCTTTTAGAGACAGGGTTTCACCATATTGGTCAGGTGGGTCTCAAACTCCGAACCTCAGGTGATCCACCCACCTTGGCCTCCCAGAGTGCTGGGATTACAGGCATAAGCCACCGCGCCTGGCCCTTTTTTGTTGATCCTTTAGGATTTTTACCATATGTCATTTTCAACTAAAGTCAGTTTTACTTCTTTCCAAACATTAGGCTCTATATTTTTCTTGCTTTATTGCAGTAGCTAGAACTTCTAGTACAATGTTGAATAGGGCTGGAGACAGCAAACATCTTTGTCTTGCTTCCAGTCTTACCAGGGTAACATTCAATTCTTTACTATTAAGTATGATATTAACTGTCAGGTATTTGTAGATGCCCTTTATCAGACTGAAAAAGGTTACTTCTATTCCTAGTTTGCTGAGAGTTTTTAAAAATAATGGATGGATGTTTAACTTTGTCAAGAGCTTCTTTGGCATGAAGTGATATAATCATGGATTTTTTTTCTTTAGACTGCTAATATGGTGGATTATATTGATCGATTTTTGAATATTGTATCTACCTTGCAATCCCAGGATAAACCTCACTTGGTCATGGTATATATTTTTTAATACATTGCTGAATTTAATTTGCTAAAATTTTATGTCTAAGTTCATAAAAGGTGTTGGTTTATAGTTTTTTCCCTTCTACTTTCTTTGTATATCTTTGATATCAGGGTAATTCTGGCCCCATAAAGTGAGTTAGGAAGTATTCCTTTCTCTTTCGTTTTCTGCAAGAGATTATGTTTGTGTCATTATTTCTTTTCTTTTCTGGTTTTTTATTTTTGATGGAATCTCACTCTGTTGCCCACACTAGAGTGTAGTGGCACAATCTCGGCTCACTGCAACCCCTGCCTCCTGGGTTCAATCATTTCTCCTGCCCCAGCCTCCCAAGTAGCTGGGATTACAGATGTCCACTACCACACCTGGCTAATTTTTGTATTTTTAGTAGAGATGGGGTTTCACCATGTTGGCCAGGCTGGTCTCGAACTCCTGACCTCAAGTGATCCACCCGCCTCAGCCTTCCAAAGTGCTGGGATTACAGGTTTGAGCCACAGCGCCTGGTGATTTGTCATTATTTCTTATCTAAATATTTGGATAGAATTCTCCAGAGAAACTATCTGGGCCTAGAGATTTCTTTTTTAGAGTATTTTAAACTAAAAGTTCAATTTTTAAAAAGCAGGTATAAGATTATCCAAATTTCCTATTTTATTTTGAGTGAGTTTTGACAGTTTATGGTTTTTGAGGTATTGGTTCATTTCATCTAAGGTGGCTTTATACATGAAGAACTATTTATAAAAGTCCCTATTTTCATTTTAATGTCTGAGGTTATAGGCATGAGCCACCAAACCTGGGCAAAAGCTTTTTTTTTTTTTTTTTTTTTTTATGGAAAATAAGGTGTCTTTTGCTATTGTTGGGTGGTAGGATCAATTAGATTCATTTGGTTGATGGTGTTGTTCAGTTCTTCTATACCCTTGTTAATTTTTTGTGTACCAGTACTATCAATTGCTGAGAGAGGAATGTTGAAATCTCTATTATTGTGAATGTGTCTATTTCTCCTTTCACTTCTGGGAGTTTTTTCTTCATTTTTGAAGGTTTGTCATTAGGTGCATACACATTTAGGATTGTTGTGTCTTGATCAATTGATCTGTTTAATCATTATGTGATGTCTCATTTCTTCGTTTGGAGGTCTACTTTGTCTGATAGTCACAGAGCCACTCCAATTTTCTTTTGATTAGTGTTTGCAAGGTAGATTTTTTTTTCATTGGTGATCTCTCTCTTAGTACAGTTCTCAAAGTTCTTGATACGCTGTTTAGGGTCGGAGCCACACATGGGCAGCTTAGGAGCAAGCCCAGGAGTTAATAAACCACTTTATTGGGTTACTTTCCCAATTTCCTTTCTCTCTACAATCTCTCTGGTACTTTCTGGTTCCCTGGGCCTCCTTCTTTCCATTCTCTGGCCTGAAAGCTGGGACTTTAGTTACCCTGTTCTGTGGCACACTTTCTGTGACTATACCCACCTCCAGGACCAAGTGGCAAAATGTCTCAGAGGGAGAAAAGCATGTGGGGTGACTCCACTCTCTTGGGACCACTACTTCTCCACTTAGAGAAAAGGTTCTCCTCCCTCGGAGTGTTCACTTTCTCTGGCCCCTGCTGTGAATTCTCTCGCTGTCACTGCTATTATCGATTAAGAACTTCCTGGAGATGGGGGCTCAAGAGAGTAGAGAAAATAAAAGAAAAGAAGAAAAAAGGTCTCTGAACATTGGATGTCCTTTTTCTCACTCTTTGAGCCAAAACTATAGGGCTTCTCCTGGAGCTCTCTCTGCCTACCCCTATGTACCCACTTCCGGGTTTTGGGTTACCTTTAGTCCAGTCTTGGGGATGCTGGGGGAGAAATGGTAAATCCATTCTGCTGATTTGCCAGGACTTTCGATTATCACCTACACCCACAATCTGCCTGCTACTGTCTACTTTTCAGAATTCTCAGATAGCTACCCTATGCGTGCATCCTATGCAGATTTTATGGGTATGGTCAGTGGGAGAGACAGGATGGAGAAAGCTTAATCCATTTTACTCAGAATCAGGACCAAACTCTGTCCCTTCTCATCTCTTTAAATTTTTCTATTGTCGTTTTTTGTTTTGTTTTCATTTTGAGACAAGGTCTCACTCTGTTGCCCAGTCTGGGGTACAGTGTTGTGATCATAGCTCACTGCAGCCTCAAACTCCTGGGCTCAAGCAGTCCTCCCGCCTCAGCCTCCTGAGTAGCTGGAGTGACAGGAGATGGAGCCTACAGGCACATGCCACTGCACCCAGCTAATTTTTTAAAAAAATTTTTTTGTAAAGACAGGGTTTCGCTGTGTTGCCCAGGCTGGTCTGAAACTTCTGGCCTCAAGCTGTCCTCCTTCTCCGCTTTCCAAAGTACTGGAATTACGGACATGAGCCACTGCACCCAGCCTTGTTGTCCTTTTGATATCTGCAGCATCTTTAGTGATAGCCAATCTGATGGTTGGTAAAAGTAATTTGTGCTTCCTGTTTCTTTATCTTGATCTGTCTTACTACAGGTTTATCGGGTTTTTTTTTTTTCTTTTCTTTTTTATTTTGAGACTCTGGCCCTGTGGCTCAGGCTGTGCTGTAGTGGCACAATCTTACCTCATGGCAGCCTCCATCTCCTGGGCTCAAGTGAGCCGCCCTCCCAAGCCTCCTGAGCAGCTGGAACTACAGGTGTGCACCACCACACCTGGCTGATTTTCTTTTCTTTTCTTTTTTCTTTTTTGATAGAGACAGGATCTCATCATGTTGCCCAGGCTTGTCAAACTCCTCAGCTCAAGCAATCCTCCTGCCTCAGCCTCCCAAAGTACTAGGATTATAGCATTAGCCACCATGCCCAGCCAATTTTTTTCTTTTAAAGACAGGGTTTCACCATGTTGGCCAAGCTGGTCTTGAATTCCTGACCTCAGGTGATCCACCCACCTCAGCCTCCCAAAATGCTGAGATTACAGGCATGAGCCACCACGCCCAGCCCAATTTTTTTTTTAATTAAAAAAATTTTGACTGGGTGCAGTGGCTCACATGTGTAATCCCAGCACTTTGGGAGGCCAAGGTGGACAGATCACTTGAGGTCAGGAGTTCAAGACCAGCCTGGACATCATGGTAAACCCTGTCTCTATGAAAAATACAAAAATTAGCTGGGTATGGTGGCGTGTGCCTGTAATTCGAGCTACTCAAGAGGCCGAGGCATGAGAATCATTTGAACCCTGGAGGAGGAGATTGCCGTGACCTGAGATCTTACCATTGCACTTCAGCCTGGGAGACAGAGTGAGACTCCATCTCAAAGAAAAAAAAATTTTTTTTTTTTTAGACCTGAGGTCTTGCTACGTTGTTCAGGCTGATCTTGAATTCCTGCGCTTAAGCAATCCTCCTGCCTCAGTCTCTTTGATAACTGGAACTATAGGCACACACTACCACACTTGGCTGTTTTCTATTTCATTGATTTCCAGTATTATCTGTATCATTTCCTTTTTTCTAATAACTGTAGTTTAATTTGATCACCATTTTCTAGCCTCTTAAAGTGGAAATTTAGATTATTTTCAGGCTGTCTTCCTTTCTAATATGCATTTAGCACTACAAATTTCTCTGTAAACCCTAATTTGTTTGCATACCACACATTTTTATATGTTGCATACTTATTACTTGGTTTGAAATGCTTTCTAATTTCCCTTATGATTTAATTTTTGATCCATGGGTTATCTAGAAGTATATTGTTTAATTTTTACATTTTTGAGGATTTTCTAGATACCTTATTGTGATCACTTCTTGGCATTTTGGCTTAGACCAAATGTAGATATCTTATTGTTGTTAGTTTCTAATTGAACTCCTTTGTGGTTAGTGTACGTACTTTGTAAAATTTCAGTCTTTTAAAATTTATCAGGCCAGGTGAGATGGCAGATGCCTGTGGTCCTAGCTATTTGGGAGGCTGAGGTGGAAGGAGCAAGTGAGCCCAGGAAGCTGAGCTGCAGTGACCTATGGTTGTGTCACTGCACTCCAGCCTGGGCAATAGAGAAAGCCCCTGTCTCTAGAAAACTAAATAAAAATAAAGTAAAATAAAATAAAATAAAAGTTAATCAAGATTTGTTTTATGGCCCAGCAAATGAGTTATCTTGGTAAATGTTGCACGTGCACTTGAAAATAATGCATATTCTGCAATTGTTGGGTATTAAAAGGGCGTCTTTTAAGACAGATGTAACAGGGTCTTACTTTCTTATCTAGTGTGAAAACCTCTGCCCTTTTATTGGAGTGTTTACTCCATTTCCATTTACTTATTTCTTTTTGTTGAGACACTGTCTTGCTCAGTCATCAGTGTGGAATTCAGGGCACCATCATGGCTCACTGCAGCCTCAAACTCCTAGACTCAAGCAGTTCTTCCACATTAGTCTCCTGAGTCGCTGGAACTACAGGCGTGTGTCACCACAACTAGCTAATTTTTTGTTTTCTTTTTTTTTGAGACGGAGTTTCATTCTTGTTACCCAGGCTGGAGTGCAATGGCGTGATCTCGGCTCACCGCAGCCTCCGCCTCCTGGGTTCAGGCAATTCTCCTGCCTCAGCCTCCTGAGTAGCTGGGATTACAGGCACGTGCCACCATGCGCAGCTGATTTTTTGTATTTTTAGTAGAGACGGGGTTTCACCATGTTGACCAGGATGGTCTCGATCTCTTGACCTTGTGATCCACCCGCCTTGGCCTCCCAAAGTGCTGGGATTACAGGCGTGAGCCACTGCGCCCGGCCCAATTTTTTGTTTTCTTGTAGATTAGATATGGCTTTATTTCCCAGGCTGGTCTCTAACTCCTGGGCTCAAGCCGTCCTCCCACCTAGGCCTCCCAAAGTGCTAGGATTACAAGTGTGAGCCACTGCACCTGGCCTAATTTCCATTTAATAGTACTATTAATACAATTTATTGGGTTTCAAGCTGTAATGCTAATTGTTTTCTATTCATCCCTTCTGCTTTTGCTTTTTATCCTACATTCTCCCTTTTCTGCCTGCTTTTGGGTTAATTAAAAATTGGGTATTTGTTAGTCTCAATTCCTCTATTGCTTTATTTATTTATTTATTTTACTTTAGGTGCATACTATATCTGGCATTTCTCCCCATGTTATCCCTTCCCACCCTCCCCTCCCTCTCCACCCCCCCTCCACCCCCCGTTATCTCTCCCCTACCCCCACCAACTGTCCCCTGTGTGTGATGCTCCTCTCCCTGAGTCCACGTGTTCTTGTTGTTGAACACCCACCTATGAGTGAGAACATGTGGTACTTGGCTTTCTGTTCTTGGGTCAGTTTGCTGAGAATGATGGTTTCCAGATTCATCCAAGTCCCTACAAAGGACACAAGCTCATTGTTTTTTATGGCTGCATAGTATTCCATGGTGTATATGTACCACATTTTCTTTGTCCAGTCTATCATGGATGGGCATTTGGGTTGGTACCAGGTCTTTGCTATTGTACACAGGGCTGCAATGAACATACATGTGCCTGTGTGTTTATAGTAGAATGATTTTATAGTTCTTTGGGTATATACCCAGTAGTGGGATGGCTGGGTCAAATGGAATTTCTATTTCTAGATCCTTGAGAAATCGCCACACAGTCTTCCACAATGGTTGAACTAATTTACACTCCCACCAACTGTGTAAGAGTGTTCCTATTTCTCCACATCCTCTCCAGCATCTGTTGTCTCCTGATTTTTTAATGATTGCCATTCTAACTGGCGTAAGATGATATCTCAGTGTGGTTTTGATTTGCATTTCTCTAATGACCAGTGATGATGAGCATTTTTTCATATGTTTGTTGGCTTCATATATGTCCTTTTTTGAAAAGTGTCTGTTCATAATACTTCACCCACTTTTGATGTTGATGGCTTTCACCAAATTTGAGAAATTTGTTTGTTTGTTTTTGGTTTTTTGAGACAGAGTTTTGCTCTTGTTACCCAGGCTGGAGTACAATGGCGCTATCTCAGCTCACCGCAACCTCCGCCTCCTGGGTTCAAGCAATTCTCCTGCCTCAGCCTCCTGAGTAGCTGGGACCACAGGCACACGCCACCACGCCCAGCTAATTTTTGCATTTTTAGTAGAGACAGGGTTTCACCATATTGACCAGGATGGTCTCGGTCTCTTGACCTCGTGATCCACCCGCCTCGGCCTCCCAAAGTGCTGGGATTATAGGCGTGAGCCACCACGCCCGGCCTAAATTTGAGAAATTTATTGCCATTATTCAAAATCTTTTGCTGCCTTATTTCGTTTCTCTTATCTTCTGGACCTTCAATAACATATATGTTAAGTCACAGAATATTGTCTCAGAGACTTCTTAGATTCTACTTATTTTTCTTTAATCTTGTTTCTCTTTTGTTTTCAGATTGAATAATTTTTATTGCTCTATATTCAAACTTGCTGACTCTTTTGTCTGCTATTAAACCCATCCAGTGAACTTTTTATTTCAATTATTATACCTTTAAGCCCTATGGAAATGCTACTCAGTTCTTTTTATTTATTTTTTTGAGGCAGTGTCTCACCGTATCACCCAGGCTGGAGTGCGGTGGCACAATTACGGCTTACTGCAGCCTCAACCTTCTGGGCTCAGGCAATCCTCTTGCTTCAGCCTCCCAAGTAGCTGGGACACCTGTGCCTGACACCATGCTTGGCTAATCTTTGTAGTTTTTGTAGAGATGAGGCTTCACCATGTTGCACAGGCTGGTGTTCTTTTTTATAGTTGCTGTTTTTCTGCTTAGATTCCCAACTTTTGAATTTTGCATGCCTATATTTTTTAAATTATTTGGCCATATTTATAATGCTTGCTAAAGTCCTTGTCTGCTAATAAAGCAACATTTGGGTCATCTCAAGTATTTTATTTCTTTATATTTATTTATTTATTCTTTTAATTTTGTAAGTAATGGGGTCTTGCTATGTTGCAGGCTGGTCTGGAACTCCTGGCCTCAAGTAATTCACCTGCCTTGGCCTCTCAAAGTGCTGGGATTATAGGTGTAAGTCACTGCGCGCAGCTGGTCTTAGAGTATTAACTACTTTTTGTTCTCTTGAGTGTGGATGATGATGATGATGATGATTATTATTATTTTGCATATCTGGTGGGGTGTTTTGTTTTGTTTTGAGATGGAGTCTCGCTTTGTTGCCCAGGCTGGAGTTCAGTGGCGCAATCTCAGCTACGGCAACTTCCACTTCTCGAGTTCAAGTGCTTTTCCTGCTTCAGCCTCCTGAGTAGCTGGGATTACAGGCATGCACCACCACACCTGGCTAATTTTTGTATTTTTTTAGTAGAGACATGGTTTCACCATGTTGGTCAAGCTGGTCTCGAACTCCTGACCTAAGGTGATCCACCTGCCTCGGCCTCCCAAAGTGCTGGGATTACAGGTGTGAACCACTGCACCCAGCCAGCTAATTTTTAAACAATTATTTGAGAGATGAAGCTCTTGCTGTGTTGCTTAGGCTGGTCTCAAACTCCTGGCCTCAAGGGATCCTTTCACCTCTACCTCTGAGATAGTTGGGATTACAGACGTGAACAACCTTGCCCAGCCTAAAGAGTGACTTTTATTTGAGCAATCCATTAACTTCAAATTCTAAATTTACTGTGGTGAGCAGGCATTGAAACATTATTATTTCAGCTTCCAGTGCTATTTTTTTTTTTTTTTTTTTGAGACAGAGTTTCGCTCTTGTTACCCAGGCTGGAGTGCAATGGCGCAATCTCGGCTCACCGCAACCTCCGCCTCCTGGATTCAGGCAATTCTCCTGCCTCAGCCTCCTGAGTAGCTGGGATTACAGGCATGTGCCACCATGCCCAGCTGATTTTTTGTATTTTTAGTAGAGACGAGGTTTCACCATGTTGACCAGGATGGTCTCGATCTCTTGACCTCGTGATCTACCCGCCTCGGCCTCCCAAAGTACTGGGATTACAGGCGTGAGCCACCGCGCCCGGCCTCCAGTGCTATTTTTTATTGGGTCCCCTGAAATCCTTTCCTCCCTGTTCCATACCCCCCTGCATGTGTAGTTTATTTGTCATGCCAAACTGCACATGAAAGGATTTCACACTTTCACAATTTACGCTCTGTCTCTCTGGCTTCTCTGACTGCTTCAAACTTTACCTCTAGCCAGTAAGGCTGTGGCTTTCTGCTGCCCATGCCTTGTGGATTGTGGGTGTCCTTGGACAAAAAGCTGCAGTGCTACACATCTCATCAAGTGCAGTTTCTTCTTCTTCTTTTTTTCTTTTTTTCTAAGATTAGGGGTTTTTTATTTGTTTGTTTTTTTGGTTTTTTAGACAGAGTTTTATTCTTGTTGTCCAGGGTGGAGTGCAATAGTGCGATTTCAAGTCACTGCAACCTCTGCCTCCCAGGTTCAAGTGATTCTCCTGCCTCAGCCTCCCAAGTAGCTGGCATTACAGGCGTCTGCCACTACGCCTGGCTAATTTTTGTGTTTTTAGTAGAGATGGGGTTTCACCATGTTGGCCAGGCTGGTCTCGAACTTCTGACCTCAGGGATCCACCTGCCTCGGCCTCCCAAAGTCCTGGGATTACAGGCGTGAACCACTTCGCCTGGCCTCAGGACTAGGTTTCAGCTACCATTTCACCTTATCAGCTCTCCAAGGTAGGGACATACAGGTTGCCTTTGCTTCTCCCCCACTATAAATAATGCAGCAGTGAACATCCCTCTGTATGTTTTTTATTATCATAAAATATACATAATGTAAAACTTACCATTTTAATTATTTTCAAGTGTACATTTCACTGTCATTAGGACAGATGCACATTTATGCAGCTATAGCCACGATCCATTTCCAGAACTTTTCTATCACCCTAAACAGAAAATCTGTGCCCACTAAACATAACTCTTCATTCTCCCCTCCCCTCAGCCCCTGGAAACCCCTATTCTACTTTCTGCCTCTATTAATTTGACTACTCTAGGTACCTCATATAAGTGGAATCATATAATATTTTTACTTTTGTGTCTGGCTTATTTCACTTAGCATAATGTTTTCAAGGTTCATTCATGTTACAGCATGTGTCAGAATCTCCTTCCTTTTGAAGACTGAATAATATTCCATGGCGTGTATATGTATATATATAACACATATACACACCATGGAATATTATTCATATTATGTATATATACACACCATATATGTATACATATATATATATATATACACCATGTATATATACATACACATTATATATGTATATATACACACCATATATATAATGTATACATATGTGTATATATATACACCATGTATATACATATATGTATATATGTATATATACATATATACATATACACACATATATATAGTTTATACCATATATATATGTTGTTTATACCATTTTGTTTATCCATTCATCTGTTGGTGAACATTTAGTGTTTCTACTTTTTAGATATTGTGAATAATGCTGCTGTGAAGACTGGTGTATTTTTTTTTCTTTTTTCAGACAGAGTCTCACTCTGTCACTCAGGTTGGAGTGCAGTGGCACCATCTTGGTTCACTATAACCTCCATCTCCCAGGCTCAAGTGAATCTCTCACCTCAGCCTCCCAAGTAGCTGGGACCACAGGTGCACACCACCATGCCTAGCTAATTTTTGGTTGAGATAGGGTTTCACCATGTTTCCCAGGCTGGTCTCAAACTCCTAAGGTCAAGTGATCTACCCGCCTGAGCCTCCCAAAGTGCTGGGATTACAGATATGAGCCACCATGACCGGCCACAGTATATGTATTTTTCAAGAGCTGTCTAATAACATATGAAGTATATATACCTAGCAGAAGAATTGCTAAGCCACAAAGTGTTTGTAATTTTACTTTGCCGAGCATTTCTAGATGGTTCAGAATGGCTATAACAGCCTAGTTGTCAGCAGCCATGGGTTCCTGTTCCTCTGCACAGGAACAGGACAGGCTTTATCTAACTTTCTAATTTTTGCCAGTCTGATGGCTGTAAAATAATACCTAGGCCAGGAGTGGTGGCTTACGCCTGTAATCCCAGCACTTTGGGAGGCTGAGGTGGGCAGATCACTTGAACCCAGGAGTTTGAGACCAACCTGGGCAATATGGCAAAACCCCATCTCTACAAAAGATACAAAAATTAGCTGGATGTGGTGGCGAATGCCTGTAGTCCCAGCTACTTGGGAGACTGAGGTGGGAGGATTGCTTGAGTCCAGGAGGTAGAGATTGCACCACTGTGCTCCAGCCAGGGTGACAGGATGAGACCCTGTCTCAAATAATAAAAATAACAATAATACCTATTGTTCTGATTGCCAATCTTTATTGTTTACAATCTCTCTCATGTTCAGAGACTTTTAGAGGAGGCTGTAGAGTCGTCTACCATCTTCTTGCCTTAGTGTTTAACCAATTCATGGTGAGGAAACTATTTTAACCTAATCTTTCTTGCTGCTGAACCCAGCTCTTAATCTGTTTATTTTAATCAAGAATAGCATGGGAACTGAGCATGGTGGCACTCATATATTTGCAGTCACAGCTACTCAGGAGGCTGAGGCAGGAGGATCACTTGAGCCCAGTTTGACACCAGCCTGTGCAGCGTAGCAAGACCTTGTCTCAAAAAAAAAAAAATAAAAAAAAAGAAAAAAAAAAAAAAAAAGCATAGGAAGGAACCCTTTGCTTTCCACAGTCTCATTTTGAACTGTCTTTTCTTCCAGCACTTAACCTCAGTAGAAACTAGCCCAGAATCCACCACCAAAGTCTCAATCTCCCCAGAGTCTCCACCAACCCTGGCCGTGACCGCCAGCTCTGAATACAGTGGTCCAGAGACGGACAGGGTGGTATCCTTTAAATGCAAGAAGCAGCAGACCCCTCCACAGTTCATCCAGGAGAAAATGTTAAAACCTTTTCTGCCTACAAAATCCCAGAGCTTCTTGGGGAGTCCGAACATAAGCTGGACTTTGCTAAAGAGTGACATGAAGAAGCCGCATTTGATGTCCGAGCTACTCACCAAGCTTCAAGTGAGGGGGAATCTGTCCTTCTTCCCAGTTCACTATAACCCCAAGCTGGGGATGACTAACTTGTCACGTGAGTACCAGTGTGGACAGGGATATGCCAGGAGCTTAAGGGGGAGAGGGATCGATAGAACTAGTCCTAATCTTTGGGGAGCTCCCAGTCTTTTGGTAGGGGACAGCCACTGTCCTCAGGGAAACCCCAGTCTGATGGTAGAGACACAGTCCATTACATTAAGAAGTCTCTAGTCTGATTGGGAAGACAAAAAAGATAAAAACAGAATGCTGTCCAAATCCCTTCTTCAACATTTTCTGGTTCTCATTCACATGAGGCTCATTCAGCTGAGGCTGCACCAGTTACTGATTTTTAAGTATGAAAAAATGGGGAAGAAAAACTATTTGGAGGAAAGGAGTGATGGCTGATTTTGGCTCAAAGAGCGTCAGCCAGTTATAGACCATGGGACCCTGCTGGGAGGTGGCCTTCACCAGGAATTTGCGCTGAATCCAACAGCACAAATCACTGATGCCCATGACTTTGCCTTTCCAGAAAACCCCTCCCTGCCTGGGGAGTGCTACTCCCGCCGTGACAGCTCTGGTGAGAAGAGGCAGCTGGATGCGCCCTCCCTCCTTCTGCAGAGTCCTCAGAGCTATAACGTTACTCTGAGGGACCTGCTGGTGATCGCCACTCCAGCCCGACTGGATCCGAGGCCTGGCAGAAGCCACACAAGTGCTATGAAGGGCTCGTGTATACAGGATCAAGAAGCATTTGGCCATTGTCTGATCTCTCGTCAAAAAGGATGTGAGAGAAGCTAGGTAGGCCTACTCATATTCTCTCAACGTGTTTGGTGTGTTGGCAGGTGCTCTATATTTTTCTGGAATGTTGGATAGGTAGGAGGATGAATGGATTGATAAAGACATACAGGTAAGTAAACAATGAAGACTTACCTCAATCAAAATGTGATCCTGAATGGATGTAGTGGCTCATGCCTATAATCCCAGCACTTTGGGAGGCCAAAGCAGGAGGATCCCTGAGCCCAGGAGTTTGAGACCAGCCTGGGCAACATAAGGGAGACCCCCATCTCTATAACAAATTTTAAAATTAGCTGGGTGGTGGCACACATCTGTGGTCCCAGCTACTTGAGAGGCTGAGGCGAGAGGATTACTTGATGCAAGGGCTTCAAGACCAGCCTGGGCAACATAGCAAGACCCTGTGTCTACAAAAAATTAAAAAATTAGCTGGGTGTGGTGGAGCACAACTGTGGTCTCAGCTACTTGGGAGGCCAAGGTAGGAGGATTGATTAAGCCCAAACATCAAGGTTGCAGTGAGCCAAGATTGCACCACTGCACTCCAGCCTGGGTAACAGAGCAACACCCTGTCTTAAAAAAAAAAAAAAAGTGACCCCTTGCTATGTATTAATATATTTCTGATAGAACTGATCTGCCCCCACTAGGCACTTTGCCTTGTCTTCCACTTAAGGCTAAAATTGAGACAGTCATATATGCAGATCCCAGTAGTAGAACCAGGTCAGCCATGATTTTCACACCCTTTAAGCTGCGCAGCCTGGTCTAGGCTTAGATCACTTGCTCCAAAGGCTGGCCCTGTGATGCAGTGTGCTGAGGGGACAGAGCAACGGGACAGTGGAGACTGGGATATGGAACCTAAACTTCTTCCTTTGAGAAGCTTTGGTTTTACCATGCAAAAGGCCCAGGAGGTGGTAAGATGCCCTCTGTCTGAACTTCAGTGCTTCTGAGGGAAGGTCATATGTAAAAACTTGGGAGAACTCTACAGCATAGAGCTGTAGAATTAAGGGATCTGTGCTGCTTGGCTGCCTAAAGAAGGCTAGAGATTTGAATCACCTCCCTCCACCCTGCCACCCAAAGCTTACTGTGAGCAGATGCTCTCACCTGGCCCTTTCCTTGCAGGAGGGTCTGCAAGGAAATATCCAACCCATAGATGGCACCTTGAGTGCCTGCAAAAATGCATATTCGAGGGCCTCCTCCCAGAAATTCTGATTCAGTGGGTCCTGGGTGGAGAGCTCAGGAATCTGCATTTTATGAAGTTCCTATAGTTGATTCTGATAGTCCTCTCATCATGCTCAGAGAAGAGCTGGGCCTGATGTTTGCGCATTTCCCTGATGATGGCAATCATGTGAGGGCTCTTGTTTAAGCCTGTAGTTTCTCAGGTCCAACCCCGTGGGAATTCAGGCATAAGTGGGCTGGTAAGGGGCCCTGGGAATTTGTCTTTTGAACAAGTCTTTTAAATATGAGTAATAAGTACTTGTCTTCTTTTACTATTTGAGATGGAATCTTGCTTTGTTGCCCAGGCTGGAGTGCAGTGGTTCGATCTCAGCTCACTGCAACCTCTGCCCCCAGGTTCAAGCAATTCTCTTGCCTCAGCCTCCCAAGTAGCTGTGATTACAGGCACCTCCCAGCACGCCCAGCGAATTTTTGTATTTTTAGTAGAGATGGGGTTTCACCATGTTGGTCAGGCTGGTCTGGAACTCCTGACCTCGTGATACGCCTGCCTTGGCCTCCCAAAGTGCTGGGATTGTGGGTGTGAGCCACTGTGCCTGGCTATAAGTACTTGTCTTACATGTAGATCTAGGCCTGGGCAGAGGAGCCTGTTACAGCCAGCCCTGACCTGTGGGCTGTCATTGGAGCAAAACTGTCTGATCCTTAAGGAGCTCCAACCCACTCCCACTATCCTCAGCATATGGTTCATAACTTTCTGGTACTGGAATTTTAAGTAAAAATAGTTACTTATGTATTGCTATTTATGTTCCTACTGTTTATTTATTTTTTGAAGCAGAGTCTCACTCTGTCTCCTAGGCAAGTGCAGTGGCGGGATCTCGGCTCACTGCAACCTCCACCTCCTGGGTTCAAGCAATTCTCGTGCCTCAGCCTCTTGAGTAGCTGGGACTAGAGGCATGCACCTCCACGCCTGGCCAGTTTTTGTATTTTTAGTAGATACAGGGTTTCGCCATGTTGAGCAGGCTGGTTTCGAACTCCTGGCCTCAAGCTATTCACCCACCTTGGTTTCCCAAAGTGCTGGAATTGCAGATGTGAGCCACCACACACAGCCTGTTTCTACTCTTTAAAAAAGAGAGGATGATGTAGCAGATTACAATGAAAACTTGTGTTCAATAGGACTGTTAAAACTAAATAATAATAATCAGAAGCCACACAAAGAAAGGGAAGAGATTATTATACTAAGAGTGTGTAATAAAGTGCTTCCTGCATCGACCATTGAATTTGGCTCTGAACCTCTTAACAGAAAAGGCCAGAAATAGCATTCTGTTTTGGTCCCTTTTTTATCCAATCATACCAGAGAGTCCCTAGTAGTACGGACCACGTCTCTGCCATCAGATGGGGGTCTCCCTGAGGACAGGAACTTTATTCTTCCCCCTCAAGACTGGGAGCTCCTCAAAGATTGGCGCTGGTTCTGTTGGTTTCTTTCCCACCCCCAAGCTCCAGGACATCCCTGTATACACCGGCTCTCTGCTTGGAGTTGTAGTGAGCTGGGAACAAGGAGAGCTTCCCCATCAGTTGAACCTTGGAGAATACTTCTGATATCAGGTGCTGATTCTTCATGTCACTTTTTAGCAAAGTGGGCTCAGATTCCCTAAGAAGCTCTGGTATTTTGTAGGCAGAGACAATTTCAATATTTTCTCTAGATGAATAATTGAGACAGAATCTCACTCTGTCATTCAGGCTGGAGTGTAGTGCTGCAATCTTGGCTCACTGCAACCTCTGCCTCCCAGGTTCAAGCAATTCTCCTGCCTCAGCCTCCTGAGTAGCTGGGACTACAGGCGCGTGCCACCATGCCAGGCTAACTTTTTGTGTTTTTGCATTTTAGTAGAAACGGGGTTTCACCGTGTTAGCCAGGATGGTCTCAATCTCCCAACCTCATGATCCACCCACCTCGGTCTCCCAAAGTGCTGGGATTACAGGCATGAGCCACCTTGTCCAGCTAGTTTAGTAGTTCTTTAGGGAAGACTTCTTTCCCTGAAAGAGCAGTTTATCATGTGGAGTCTCATAGATCTTTACTGCCATAATAAACAATGGTTGAAGACACTGCTATGCGTTAGTATCAGTCATGGTGCTGGGCGTGGTGGGGAGTGCCTGTAGTCCCAACTACTCGGGAGGGTGAGCCCAGAAGGATTGCTTGAGTCCAGGAGTTCTGGGCCATAATGTGCTATCCTGATCGGGTATCCGCACTAAGTTTGGCATCAATATGGTGACCTCCCAGGAGCTGGGACCACCAGGTTGCATAAGGAGGGGTAAACCAAGATGAAAATGGAGCAGGTCAAAACTCTCATGCTGATCAGTAGTGGGATCACACTGGTGAATATCCACTGCACGCCAGCCTAGGCAACATAGCAAGACCCCCATCTCTAAAGAAAGAAAAATTCAGAGTTATAGATGATGATAGTTATCCTTTTTTTTTTTTTTTTGCTAGGTTCCTATATAGGTGCCAGCACTCTTCTAGATAAAAATTTTATCTAATTGAATTTCAATCACAATTATACACTTTCTTTTTCTTTTTTTTTTTTTTTTGATTTTTAATTTTTTTTTTTTTTTAAAGACAGTGTTTCCCCATATTGGTCAGGCTGGTCTCAAACTCCAGACCTCAGATGATCCACCCACCTCAGCCTCCCAAAGTGCTGGGATTACAGGCCTGAGCCACTGCACCTGGCCTCTTTTTTTTTTTTTTTTGTCAGTCTCTCTCTGTTGCCAAGCTGGAGTGCAATGGCATGGTCTTGGCCCACTGCAACTTCTGCCTCCCGGGTTCAAGCGATTCCCTTGCCTCAGCCTCCCAAGTAGCTGGGACTACAGGTGCGTACCACCACGCCCAGCTAATTTTTTGTATTTTAGTGGAGACAGGGTTTCACCATGTTGGCCAGGATGGTCTCGATCTCTTGACCTCGTGATCCATCGCCTCTGCCTCCTAAAGTGCTGGGATTACGGGCATGAGCCACGGCACCCGGCCACTTTATTTTTATTTTCTTTGGAGGCAATCTCATTCTGTTGCCCAGGCTGGAGTGCAGTGACAGGATCATGGCTCACCGTAATCTCAAACTCCAGGGTTCAAGCAATCCTCCTGCCTCAGCCTCCCATGTAGCTGGGACTACAGGTGCACATCACGATGCCCAGCTAATTTAAAAATTATTTTTGTAGGCCGGGTGCAGTGGCTCACGCCTGTAATCCCAGCACTTTGGGAGGCCGAGGTAGGCGGATCACCAGGTCAAGAGATTGAGACCATCCTGGCCAACACGGTGAAACCCCGTCTCTACTAAAAATACAAAAAAAAAAAAAAAAAATAGCTGGGTGTGGTGGCACGTGCCTGTGGTCCCAGCTACTCAGGAGGCTGAGGTGGAAGAATTGCTTGAACTCAGGAGGCGGAGGTTGCAGTGAGCCGAGACTGTGCCACTGCACTCCAGCCTGGTGACAGAGCAAGACTCCGTCTTAAAAAAAAAAAAATTATTTTTGTAGACACAGGGTCTCCCATGTTGCCCAGGCTGGTCTTGAACTCCTGGCCTCAAACAATTTTCTTGCTTCGGCCTCCCAAAGCTCTGTTATTACAGGCGTGAGCCACTGCACTCAGCCTTGAACTTTAGAAAAGAAAGAAAAAAAAAAAAAAACTGATGCTCAAAGAGCATAAGGTATAACATGCCGGGCGCGGTGGCTCAAGCCTGTAATCCCAGCACTTTGGGAGGCCGAGGCGGGTGGATCACGGGGTCAAGAGATCGAGACCATCCTGGTCAACATGGTGAAACCCCGTCTCTACTAAAAATACAAAAAATTAGCTGGGCATGGTGGTGCATGCCTGTAATCCCAGCTACTCAGGAGGCTGAGGCAGGAGAATTGCCTGAACCCAGGAGGCGGAGGTTGCGGTGAGCCGAGATCGCGCCATTGCACTCCAGCCTGGGCAACAAGAGTGAAACTCCGTCTCAAAAAAAAAAAAAAAAAGGTATAACATTCAGGAGGTCCCCCAGTTTTTAATTGGCACAGCAAGGATTTGAGTCAGATACTTCTGATTCCCAAGCCCCAAGCTCTTGAAGCCATACTGTCTTTCAAATGATACTTTTCATATTAGTCTTTAGTTAGAGCTGAGGTGACAATAAGTGGCTCTTCAGTGGAGGCATTTCTGCAAGTAGAGATGACAAAGGCCAAGCAGAGCCTCCTAGAATACTGTATGGGGTCACCAGATCTCAGAGCTGGCCCTCTGCTTTTAGGTCAAATGATGGCTTCTAAAAGTTCTCTCCAAACTAATCAGACCGTAAAGGACTTACACATAAAAAAACAAATTCACAAAAGACTAATTATATACAGCAGAATGTCCATCTATTAATGCATTGATTTACAGATGGAGCAGAATGTGGTGTGAAAAGAGGGCTTCTGCATAGTAAATAATAATTGATGCCGGGCTCGGTGGCTCATTCCTGTAATCCCAGCAATTTGGGAGACCAAGGTGGGTGGATCACGAGGTCAGGAGACTGAGATCATCCTGGCTAAAATGGTGAAACCTCGTCTCTACTAAAAATGCAAAAACTTAGTCAGGTGTTGTGGCACACACCTGTGGTCTCAGTTACTCAGGAGGATGAGACAGGAGAATCGCTTGAACCAGGGAGGCAGAGGTTGCAGCGAGCCGAGATTGTACCACTGCACTCCAGCCTGGGCGACATTTGTTGTTTATTGTACCACTGCACTCCAGCCTGGGCAACATCTCTATTTATTAGAGACTTCGTCTCTAAATAAATAAATAAATAAAGGTTGAAGGAAAGAAGGAAGAGCAAGCAGAGGCTCCAATTGAGATCAGGAATTTCCTTGGAAAGCATAATAGTGATAATACCTTCCACACATCAGGTTTACAGACTGTATCTCATGGAATCCTCACGCTGACAATGTGAGATTGGCAAGGCAAATGTTGTTACTTTATGCCCAATTTGCAAGTGAAGAAATTCAAGGTTGAAGATGTTAAATGACTTGCCCAACCTCACACAAGTGATGGACTATGGACAAATTGTTCTATGTTTCTTCCTCTTTACCACTTGGCCATGAACTTGGCACCCATCCTGACCCATGTGAGGAATGGAGCCCTAACAAATTCCTCCATGTCTCTGCTTTAGTGGCTATAATCTCATTCTTCTTCCTCTGGACCTGCTTTCACAGTGGGTTGGTCACTGAGTCCAGGGTGCAGTTCTGTATAACAGCTGAATTCTAGGGAATAAACAACTTATTTGGTAGGATTTTTTTTTTGAGGCAGGGTCTCACTGTGTCATCCAGGCTGGAATGCAGCGGTACTCACGGCTCACTGCAGCCTCAACTTCCCAGGCTCAGGTGATTCTCCCACTTCTTCCTCCTGAGTAGCTGGGGTAACAGGTGCTTGTCACCATGCCTGGCTAACTTTTTCTTTCTGTTTTTTTTTTTTTGTTTTTTTTTTTTTTTCCTGAGGCAGAAGTTCCCTCTGTTGCTCAGCTGGAGTACAGTGGTGCAATCTTGGCTCACTGCAACCTCCACCATCCAGGTTCAAGTGATTCTCTTGCCTCAGCCTCCTGAGTAGTTAAGACTACAGGTGGGCTACCATGCCTGGCTAATTTTGGGATGTAGTTTTAGTAGAGATGGGGCTTCTCCATATTGGCCTCGCTGGTCTCAAATTCTTGACCTCAAGTGACCTACCTGCCTCAGCCTCCCAAAGAGCTGGGATTACAGGCATGAGCCACTGTGGCTGTCCTCATTTTGTAGGATTTTAAGGATGACTCACAGCTTGACAAAGTGGGAAGCCTGACAGCTTACTGAATCAATGGTACCTGCAAAGATGGTGATGCTGTTGCTGTTGCTGATGATATTGTGCTGATGGTGATGAGCCCAGTGTGAACTGGCCCAAGACACACTTCCCATTGGTGTACTAAAAGCTTTGCATATATTATCTCAGATCTCAAGGCATTGTTGTTGTCCTTTTTCTAATCGGGAAACCAAGGCTGAGAGAGGTGAAGTAATTGTCCAAGGGCGTACAGCTTCTTAGCCACCAGAACATTCTCTCCAGCCAGCCATCTTGGCTGCTCTTAAATGACCCATATCCAATATTTCAGACAAGAAGGCTGCAGGGAGATGAATGCTGTGTAGGTAGAATGAGTTTCTGGTGACTACGGATATGAGTCACCTAAGTGTCTCGTGATCCACTAGATGGGAATGGTGATGATCAGTTAATTAACTTTAATATTCTGGAGGGCATTTTAAAGGAGTATCTTTAAAAAAAAATCTTTTCTTTTTTTCCAGAATCAGACTGGATCTCTGCCATTTCCCCCTTCCTACCTCTTAACTTGCAGGAAATGGTTTGTCTCTTCCCACAGTGTCTCCAGTGTCCACAGAATCAACTGAAGTTTTGCTTCCTCATCTAGATGTCCTGGCCCTTCATTAGCTCCCATTAGCAGCCCTGAGGCCAGCAGCTCTGCCTTTGTGCCCTCCCAGTTAGCTTACAGTGCTACAGGACCATGATTCCTGGGGGTCGATTGGTGCTGCCCCAGGACACACCTCAGTTGCCCTACCAGTGACACTTCTCTGGATTCCTCACATGGCACCATCATCCGGAACACTCCCCCAGATAAAGCAACTTGGGGAGTAGTGTTTCACAGAAGGACTCATGATTTCCAGGAGTCAAAAGCCCTCAGTCCACCAGTAGAACTGTGCCAATTGATCTTCACCTCCAGGATAAAAGACAAGGTCAGAGATGGGCAAGGTCCATAACTCTGAACCCCGAGTGAGAGAACTGAGGCAGCTACAACTTTGCAAAGTCAAGACCCGACCTCCTCCCATCCCCAGCCCAAAGACTTGCCACCTCAGTGCCCGAGCATCTTCTGGTGACCTTCCTCACCAGCCCAACTTAATCTCACCAGTGAAAACAGAGGTGAGGTGAGAGTACCCAGCCTGAAGATGCTTCTTCCATCAACCTGCACAAATGATACACTTTCCCCTCAGGCATCCATTAATAAAAAAAATTGCCATGCTCACTGCCAGGAGGAGGAGCCTGATCTGGAGGGAGAATGGGAAAGGAAGGTGGTGGGGAGACAGTTATCCTGAGTACACCTCACCAAGAAAGTTTCAGGCCAGGCACAGTGGCTCACACCTGTAATCCTGGCACTTCGGGAGGCTGAGGTGGGCAGACCACCTGAGGTCAGGAGTTCAAGACCAGCCTGGCAAACATGGTGAAACCCTGTCTCTACTAAAAATACAAAAATTACCTGGGTGTGGTGGTGGGTAACTGTAATCCCAGCTACTCAGGAAACTGAGGCAGGAGAATTGCTTGAACCCAGGAGGTGGAGGTTGCAGTGAGCCGAGGTCATGCCACTGCACTTCAGCCTGGGTGACAGAGTGAGACTCTGTCTAAAAAAAAAAAAAAGCTCCAAATATATTGAAAATATGTCAGGAAGCTTTGAAGATTTTCTCTGGACAAATGGTCTACAGTAAGCCCTCCCCTCGTTGCTGGTAGCCCAGAGCCTGACGTTGCCCTTTCTGGGGCACTCTGACTCCACCAACTCTGCCCAGCACAGGGCCTGGCTATACCCTAGGCATACCCTTTCCTTGTCTGCCAGCTCACTTTCTGCCCTTTCCAGGAAAGGGCATGAAAAATTAGCCGGGCATGGTGGCTTGTGCCTGTAATGTGATCAATTTTTGCCTCACTTGCTCTTCCTGAGTCCAATCCTTGGTGAGACCTTCTGGGGAGGTGTATGGGGCAGGGGTGGAAGAAGTAAGTTCTGAAGACAAGCACTTGCTTCACAGTGTTGACCCGACTTTGCCTTGTGGATTTCCAATAGAATGAATTTCTGGCCTCAAGAATGTCAGAGAAACCTGGGATGCTTGAAGCCTACAGTACCTTTCAGGCAAAAGAACTAAATTATCTAAGGATGGAGATGTTAGACTCAGTCATTTGTGTCCAGCTGTGAAACACACATGTGTACACATCATCTGCATGTGGGCCTGTTTTTCAAGGATCCTGGTATAGCGTTCTTTTTAGTAAATAGTCAAGGCCCAGCTGGATGGCAAAAGAAGCCAAGGCCTGGTTATCTCAGCAGACAAGTAAAAGCATAATTGCCACCCCAACCTCCACTTCACTAGCCCATTCCTGATGCCATTCAGAAGGCTCAAAACAGACTGATGTGTGGCCATTTTTCCCATTGTTCTCATCAGATTGCCACAGATCATAGCCTGGCCAAGCAAAAGATGTAAGACTTGCTGAAAAGGGGCATCCTGGAATCTCTACATCTCTCCCCTTTTCTCCCTGGTTACCAGTTTCACCCAGTCAAGGTTCCTGAGCTGATGGAAAGGAAGTCTTGTCGGTCATGGTGGCTCATGCCTGCAATCCTAGCACTTTGGGAGACTGAAGTGGGAGGATCATGAGGTCAGGAGTTTGAGACCAACATCAATATGGTGAAACCCTGTCTCTACTAAAGATACAAAAATTAGCCAGGCATGGTGGTGTGCGCCTGTAATCCCAGCTATTCAGGAGGCTGAGGCAGGAGAATCACTTGAACCTGGGAGGCAGAAGTTGCAGTGAGCCGAAATCGTGCAACTGCACTCCAGCCTAGGTGACAAAGCAAGACTCTGTCTCAAAAAAAAAAAAAAAGAAGTCCCTTAATAAGATGATGCCAGAATTATTTGGCTTTCTATGGGACACTGTGGTGCCGGCACCTTTGCTCCTAGAGATAGGGCATGCAATCTGTGCAGTCACATGGGGCTCTGCACTTTGAAGAGCCCTATGTTTGGTTTAATGCCCTATTAGCACTGTCTTGAAATTCTGAATAATTTCTGAACAAGGAACTCTGCATTTTCATTTTGCACTGGGCCTGCCAGATTATGTAGCATATCCTGTCTAGGGGATTTAACAGCTCAGCGTTGTCCAATGAGAAGGCGTGATGTTAGGCTGCCCTCCCAGCCCTACCCACCTCCTGCCTGTTCACTCATAGGGCTGTGCAGAGCAACTGTCTACTGAGTGGCTCCTGTGAGACAGAAAAATGCTATGGCAGTTCCTGCTCCTGAGGAGTGTGCAGTGGAAGAAGGCGGGTCCATGGATAACTAGCCTGAGTTAAGTGCCACTAAAAAAGAGTGTCAGTAGATGAGAGGGAAACACCCTCACACCTAGCCGAGAGGACCAAGTCCACTTCACTGGAGGAGGTAATATTTAAATAAGATTTTAAAAGGTGGATATAAGATATGGACTGAGGTATGGAGGCCTGGAAGAAACTAAAAACCCTGAACGTGATCAAGAGGTAAGGTCTAGGCTGGGCGCGGTGGCTCACACCTGTAATTCCAGCACTTTGGGAGGCTCAGTGAGGCTGGCAGATCACCTGAGGTGAGGAATTTGAGACCAGCTTGGCCAACATGGCAAAACCCAGTCCCTACTAAAAATACAAAAATTAGCGGTGGTGGCATGCACCTGTAATCCCAGCTACTCAGGAGGCTGAGGCAGGATAACTGCTTGAACCTGGGAGGCAGAGGTTGCAGTGAGCCAAGATCATGTCACTGCACTCCAGCCTGGGCAACATGAGCGAAACTCCGTATCAAAAAAAAAAAAAAAAAAAAAAAGAGGTAAGGTCTAGTCCAGTTTGGCTGAATCAGAAAGGAAACTGGGAGATGATTAAGAGACCATATTGGAAACCCAGGGACTCTTTGTTTATATTGCCATTATTGGAATCACTCCTCATGATAATGAATTTGTGCCGCTGTCTGCCCGCTGGAATGTACCATGTCTCTACATCTTTATATTCTCTGCTTTTAGTTTAGTACCTAGGACATAATAGGAATTCAGTAAATATTTGCTGAATGAATAAATATTGCAGAGGGGCTAAACTGTTATCCTGGGTAGTGTTTACCGAATTCAGCAGGCAGTGGGAAACTGCTGAAGGTTTGTGAGTGGGGGATTTTATTTAGTGTTAGGAAGATGAGTCTGGTAGTAGAAGGTGGAATGGCTTGGCAAGGGGAGGGACCCAAAGGTGAGAGAGGGCTTGGGAGTCTCATACAGTGGTCCAGGATTCAAGCCCTTGCAGCCTCTATCAGGATGGCTGGCTAGGGGAAAGAAGAGGAGGCAGACGTACCTCAATAAGCTGGAAGAAAAAGGAGAGACAAGTGAGAAAAGTATCATAGAGCTGGGATTTAGCAGCTAACTACTGCCTGAGAGGGAAAACAATCAATAAAGAAGGTTTTGGCTGGGCGTGGTGGCTCACACCTGTAATTCCAGCACTTTGGGAGGCTGAGGTGGGAGGATCACTTAAAGCTAGGAGTTTGAGACTGGCCTGGGAAACATAGAGAGAACCTGCCTCTACCAAACAACAACCACAACCACAACAACAACAACAACAATTTGCCAGGCATGGTGGTGCACACCTGTAGTCCCAGCTACCCGGGAGACTGAGGTGGGAGGATTGCTTGAGCTCAGGAGGTCGAGGCTACAGTGAGCTATAATTGTGTCACTGTACTCCAGCCTGGGTGACAGAGGGAGACCCTGTTTCTTAAAAAAAAAAAAAAAAGAAAGTAATTTCAGACTCCAGCTTTCCTTCCACCCTGGCAGGGTGTAAGCAAGGCAGAGTGGCAGCTGTTGCAGGCTCCCTCCCCACACTCATCCTGGATGATCACATGAACGAAATGTAATCATTCGCAACCCTTGCCTTTACAGCTGGCATGTCACTTAGCTTAATTATAGCACGCAGTGGTATTTCAACTCGAGGAATCTAAAAAAGCAATAAAATGTGTTTTTCAAATTGTTAGGAAGGCAATGAAGACCTTGAAACTGCAATTTACTAAGCATTGCTTTTAATTATTTTGCATTCTCCAGCCGTGACTCTAAGTTATTCACCAGCAGCCTGGAAAGCCAAGCAGGCAGTGTGTCATGTGAGGGTATTTCATGTCTCCTGAATGCGCACTGTGTGCTGAGGAGGTGTCTGAAGGCTCTGGGAATTGCTTTGGGTATGAGGGGACATGATTGTTCTGAACACATGTTCTTCCCATCAGGCACCTGATCTTGCTTCCTCCGAGACTCTCCAGCCGCGGGCTCTGGCTGGTCTGGGGTGACCTTCAGCAACGGGCTCCCCTTCCCTTTAATCACTGCTATCTACTACTGTCCCCAGAAAGCATGAGGAAAGAATGGTGGAAAGCAAAGCAAGTCCTTTAAAGATCTAGGGTTGGTGCCTGTGCCTGTTTTTTCTGGCTCTCTGTTTCATTTTTTTTCCTGGCATACTGCCTGATTCATCTTAGTCCTTGAGTATGTACTTCTTGGGGAGCCATTTGAAAGGGAAAGTCTGAGGCCTCCTTCCACGACCCTGCTTTCTGAAGCATAGGAGTCTTGTGACAATGATAATAAAATACAATTCCATCCATCTGAGAAAGGGGAAGCAGCAGCAGCAGGAAGTCTCAGCCAGCATGACAAGCAGGAGCGGAATACCAGCTGCCTCAGCAGCCAGGCCAGGCGGGAGAGCAAATACCTAAATCCTGTTGGCAAAGCCAGCAAGACACGATCACACCGTGGCCAAAGCAAACAGGAGCTGAGACAGGCCTACTGTAGTGGATTCTCACTTCCCCCTGGATCTGACAGAGGGTAAGACTAAGCCAGCTGAGCTCATATGACAGGACATCAAGTAGCCATGGGGATGCTCATACACGTCCCTGGGCTGGGGCCCAAGCTGGACCCTTGCCTTCTTTGCATGGTCTCTTTTCTTTTCCTTTCTTCCTACCTTCCTACCTTCCTTCCTTCTTTCCTTCCTTCCTTCCTTCCCTCCTTCCTTTTTCTTTCTTTTTCCTTCCTTTTTTCTTTTCTTTTCTTTTTATTTTACAAGGTCTTGGTTTGTCACCCAAGCTAGAGTGCAGTGGCTAGATCATGATTCACTGCAGCATTGCCCTCCTGGGCTCAGCGATCCTCCCAACTCTCCCCCTGAGGAGCTGGGACTACAGGCCTCCACCACCACGCCTGGCTAATTTGTTGTTGTTGTTAGATATAGAGTCTCACTATGTTGCCGAGGCTGGTCTCAAACTCCTGGGCTCAAGAGATCTTCCTGCCTCGGCCTCCTAAAGTGCTGGGATTACAGGCGTGATCCGAGCCGCCTTGCCTGGCCCACCGTGTCCTTTCAATTTGGTCCAGACCAAGGAAAGGCTGATAATGAAAAAGCACTGTCACATTTATTATATTGTTGATTATTCACAGCAGTTCTGTGAGATCAATATCATCCTCATCTTATAGATGTGAACACTGAGGCTTGGGGACATCAAGGACACAGAGCCAGGCCTTAGTCTCAGGCTTCTGACTCAGTGTCTGCGGCCGATCTCATTTCCTCCACCCTTCCACCCTCCACCCCAAATTCTCCCATGTCAATTCCCAAAGTCCCTTCATGGGTTGAGCTCCCACAGTCTAAACGGGACTTGAGTTCTTTTTTTCCACTTCATATTTGAGAAGCAGAGACTCCAGAGCAGGGGTGGGGCTGGGGGTATTTTTTGTTTTTAAACCAAGAAACAGCTAATTGACATACTTGATTCTACCACACCCACAAACACGAATGGAGGTCCAGTGACAAGTATATGTTTACAAATATTTTCAATCATTTTGCTGTATCAGCAGCATCCCCCTCCCTTATTAAAACGTGAAAGATCTGAGTCAAGACCTCTTGTTTTTGATGCCATAATTGGGTTGTGCTTGGACATAGCCTGAATAGACCCCCTTATGACCTGAAGCTCCTTGGCGTCTCTAGGGCCCAATGTTCCTATGAAAATTCATATCCCTCACCACCTAGTTGGGAAATTTATATTTATTAATGGAGAAATGCACAGTAGCTATATTCATATCTAAAGGAAAGACTGGGCTTCTATTGAGAGACGAAAAACCAGCTGTTGGATAGGACGTTCCCTTCTGGTTCTCCATTTCCCAGCAGATTTGCTGATTATTGAAATGATTTCTCAGTTGCTCTGTTGGAAGTGAGAGAAGGACTGGAGAAGGAAAGAGGAATCGTTTACTGGACTCAGAGCCAATTCGCCGGTTCTTTTTTGTTTTGTTTTGTTTTGTTTTCTTAATATTTTCATTTGCAGGCTTCCTCCCCGCACTTCTAGGGACCCCCAAAGGAAAATACCATTCAACAGAAGGGGCCGTAGAAAGTGTAGGTGGAAGGAATATCTCCTTCATTCTCCCAAATCTGAAAGGGGTAGTTACAGGGCAGGTGGGGATTCCCCAGGAGAGGGTGAGGCCAGCGTGTGTGAGGCTGGTTTGGAGGTCCTGTTGGAGAAGGCGCGCTCGGGAAGGTTCTTCCTTGCGAATTTGCCTGGAATTGGAGATTAGGACGCACAGAGAGGAAAACCCTGCTCCCCACAGCCCAGTCCCGAGTCCTAGAGCCCGGGCTTTTTGGCGGAGAAAGATCCCAGGTCTGCAGGAAAAGTGCTTCCCCGACTTTGAGGGGGCCCACGCCACGCCCAGGAGCCGCCTACTCGCTCCCTCCGCAAGAGAGCACCCCGGCTCCAGCCTCCAGCGCAGGAACCGAACCAGCACCGCGGCGGATTGCAACGCAGAGCCAAAAGGCCTTCGTCCCAGTAGGGTCAGAGAGAGAGAGAAATCTATCCGAGGCTGGAAGAAGCAGGACTGGGGTCTCTGCAGAAATGCTCAGGGCAGGGCCGGACCAGCCCGTTACCAAGAGTTTCCCTCTCTTTCTTCTCGTTTCGTCCCAGCGGCTCTGGCTAAGAAGCCCCAAAGCCTCAGAGGTGAATTCGGTTCCAGAAGGAACCTGGAATGAGATTCCTCCAGTTCCTGCGTGTAGGCGACATTGTTAATGTAGCGAGTAGTATGTACCAAACACTGGGGCAAAACACTTTTACAAACTTTATTATCCCCAAAAATCACTTTACGAGGGGGATCCCAGCCCCATGTACAGATGAGCAAACTGAACCCAAGAGATAATGTAAACCAGTATGTGTCCCAAGCAAGACTGGACGGGTTCGGTGACTCCGCGACCACGCAGGACCTCTGTGGCCCTTCCCCAACCACGGTAGTTTGAACTTGAACTGCAGACACTGAATTCTAGTGTGGATATCAGTGTGAAGCCACGCAGGGGAACAGCGCTCCGGGTTCCAGTGTGGTCACCTTCATTCCATCACTGCTCCCATTAGGACTCCCGAGGAAGACGGGATGGGAATGGTGGTTATGCCAATTTTACAGTGTAGGAAACAGGTTTATTCTCAGGTCATAGCTACTCCAGAGACAAGATCCCATCCCGGGAAGATCTGATGTCCCAAACCCAGGAAGAGCTTTCAGCCAGGGCGGTCATCCTGAATTTTTCATGTGCCACGTAAATGGGGTGCTGAAACAGGCCCTGAGAGTGTTGCTGCCGTGGTAACTGGCCCTCCTCAGACCGCTTAGGTCTCCTGGTGTGGAGGACCACTAAGAGAACGACAAAAAAAGGGAACTGAGATCTCCCTCCCTTCTTCCCTTCCTCCCTTCCTCCCTTCCTCCCTTCCTTCCTTCCGCTCACCTGCTGTGGAGAAGAGTAGACTTGGGTGATTTTCCTTTGATTCACTTCTCAGTCATCCTAGTCATTTGGCTGAGACGGGGCAGAGGTCAAGTGGCCAAGGGTTTTCTCAGGGACACTGGAAGTTTGGCCTTGGCAAAAATCCGAGAGGAAGCTGAGGCATGCAGGGCATTATTTTGGCCACTGAGCACGGGGCACTGCAGCGCTGGGCTTGTCACTGTATTGATTTGATTCCAGCATCAACTCTGCCGTTATTTTACGGCCTCTATGAGGAGACTGTGCTGGGGAGACGGAGAGACAGTTGCCCGGGCCTGAAGCTGCTGGGGAGTGGGACTGGGGTCTAAGCTTAGGTCTATGTGACCTCAAAGCTTTGCTCGATCTGCTCTGCCGGTGGCCCAAGAATGGAAGTAGGAGTCAAAACAGGCTCCCTCCGCACTATCAACATTCAAGATGAGGCACAAGATGCTTCCTTGCCTTTTTCTCTTTCTTTTTCTTTCTTTCTTTCCTTCCTTCCTTTCTTCCTTTCTTCCTTTCTTTCTTCCTTCCTTCCTCTCTTTTTTCTTTCTTTCTTTCTTCTTTCTTTCTCTTTCTTTCTCTTTCTTTCTTTCTTTCTTTTTCTTTCTTTCCTTCTTTCCTTCTTTCCTTCCTTCCTTCCTTCCTTCCTTCCTTCCTTCCTTCCTTCCTTCCTCCCTCTTTCTTTTTTCTTTTCTTTTCTTTTCGACAAGAGTCCCGATATATTGCCTAGGCTACAACTCCTGGCCTCAATCGATGCTCCCACTCGCATCTACCAAAACGTTGGGATTACAGGCATAAGCAACCGAGCTCGGCCCAGTAACCGTTTTCTTAAAGTTCAGTGACAAAGTCCCTTCCCAAGGAGTATAGATTTCCACTCTTGTCCTGCGGAAAGTTGACAGCATGTGCCCCTAACCCTTCACAGATGCCCACGCTTCCTTCAGAGAAACATCCTTCAGGTGATTCTTAGCAAACGGGAATCTGGAAGCTGTGCGCTGCAGCTTCCCCCACCACCCAGCCCTTCCAGCTTTCCAGTCATTTCCACAGTCGCGTTCCCGAGGCCCTCGTGAGCCGTTCTTTAGCCGGAGAGAAACTACATCCCATGTGATTGATGCTCCTGCCTCGGCCTCAAGTAGGCAGCGAGGCTGCTCTCTCGAAAGGCCGCCCTGGTTTCCTGGCAGGAGAGAGGATTTCAGAACATCTCCTCCACTCAGAATCTCTCCCTTCCCCGCTCCCTCCCTCTCCTTGCCGACCCCTCCTTTCTAGTCCCACCAGTTTCGAAAGCAGAGAGAATGTTTACCCTGCGGAGCCAGGCCCGGACGGCCTGAGGTCAAGAGCCTGATTCACCGCAGGGAGGCCCCCCAAACCCACCCTCACCCAGCGCCCCTGGCTCGGCCAGGGCCAGGAATCTGGCTTGGAAACCCCACCCCGCTGGGCCAAGAAACGCCCCCGCCACTACCCAGCAGCCCAGGCATCCTTACGGTGCCCAGGCCCTTTCTCCCAAAGGCGCTGGCCATGCCCAGATGCGCAAAACCGTGGGAGAAACTGGAGCCGGGCCTGGGTGCTCTTCCACCCTGCCCGTCACTGTCCCTCCCTGCCAAAGATTGAGGGCCGGGGCTGAAGAGAGGGTAATGTCTCCATTTCACCCCCTACCTCCATTCCTTTTAAGACTGGGGCATTCTCTGCCAAATGACTAGAGGTTTCCGGTTTACCCCCAAACCGGGCTGAGAAACTCTTCTTCAGGCTTGGGGACAGGGGCCAGGAGGCGGAGGCAACTCGCTCCGTTTCACCGGCCGGGAGTTGGGGGTTCAGGGGGGTTCCAAATGAATTTCATTTCAGGATGAAGGGACGTTTGTCTTCTCACCGTATCCTCTAAAGATGTTCCCCTTCCCTTCAGAACCCTGAAGGGGTTAATATTTCAGCAGTCACTCCCTCCCTCCCTTTCCTCTCACCTGGGGGCTCCAAGAGGCACGCCCACTCCCCAGCCTAGACTACCCGGTCCCAGGTGGGGTCAGTGGGATGGGCCTTTCCCCAAGCACCCCTCCTCACCTGCACTTCCCAACCCTGGCTGGCATCCGCCTGAGCTTGTCGCCTCGGCCCCCACCTGACCCCAACGCACTGATAAGACCCCAGACGGCCAAACATCGTTAACTTCTTTGCCTTTCTAGACTTCTCAGCCTGTCCTTTTCCTGACCCCAGGCTGGAAGGTCGCCTGGAGGTGCGTCTGTGCTTCCCTAGGCATTGGACTCCCCCATACCACGGTTGTCTTTCACCATACACCCCTCCGCCCCAGCCTACACCCCTCCTTCTGGCTTCTCGACTGCAGCAAACTTTCTGTCTCACCCAGTTGGTCTAACAGTGTCCTCTCACCCTCTATCCCACCACAACTCTCTTGCCTGCTGACACACTGCCTTGGAAGAGCTCCAGGAAACAGTAAAACTAAAGAAAAAGGAAGGGGAAATTGATGTCCGGTGCAGTGACACCCACCAGGGAGGGCAGAAGATCAATGTGACTTCAGAAATTGAAACTTAAAATCCTTCCTCGCTGTATCCTGAATATGAGGGGAGGAGGGAAGGATTGGGTTGTTCAAGTATTCAATCATATTCTCAACTTCTTATTTCCCTTTGCTTTTAAAGATTCCGACCACAAACAAATAGGGATCAGACTGATAGGAGACAGCATCTACACTAAAACAGCCAGTGCTGGGAAGCATCAGGATGATTGTGGTTTCCCCCTGGTATTGTGTAGACAAAGCCTGTGTGAGTGAAGGCCCTAGGTTCGAAGCCCATCTGTTCAGGGTGGAGGAAGCTGCCATTAGAAATCTGTTTTTTTTTTTCTGCAGCTTCTCACTTCGGGCACCCCCACTGCCACCACCGTGTGACACTAGCTCCACACTTAGCTCCTTCCCCAGCTCTTTCCCCCACACTCTGGAAGACAGGCTGTGGACAGAGGTGGAGTGGGAGCATGGGGAATGGCATCCACGCAAACCCGAGGACACTGGCACCTACAGGGGAGGGCGGAAATGTCTGCAGTGGGGACAGGAGCTTTTCCTTCCTGGAAGAACCACCTCCCTTTCTAGACAGGAGCAGACAGCTTAAGCATGGGTGTTCAGTTTACACAAACTCAGGCAATTGTTTGGACAAATCGTTTTCTCACCTGAAATAATCTGATAATGAGAGCAAAAAGTTAAATGTTGTTTGGTCAGAAATAAGATAAGAAAGCCCCTCAGGCCACACCTGGCAGAGGTCTTTTGGCAAAATAATAATAATAATAAAGCATTATCTGAATAACTTTTTGTTTTTGTTTTGTTTTGTTGAGACAGTCTCACTGTGTCATCCACGCGGGAGTGCAGTGGCTATTCGCAGGTGTAATCATAGTTCCCTGAAGCCTCCACCTTCTGGCTTCAAGCAATCCTCCCACCTCAGCCTCCCAAGTAGCTGGGACTGCAGGCATGTGCCACCACCCAAGCTAATATTTTTTGCTTTGTTGGCCAGGCAAGTCTCTAACTCCTGGCTTCAAGTGACCCTTCTGCCTCAGCCTCCCGAGTTCTAGGATTACAGGTGTGAGCCACTGCACCAGGCCATAAATGATTTTTTTTCTTTTGATCACCCCCCCATAAATGATTTTTAAATAAAAACTTAAAAATTTAATATACCAAATCCTGTACCCCACGTCCAATAATTCTGAGGGGGTAAAACTTAATAAAATCTTGGGGGAAGTTTATCTCTGTTTCAGACTTTAAACGCTGCGGTGAGGCATTTGAGGCAGACTGAAGTCTCCTCACCTTGGAAGCTGCTGGCAAGTTCCTGGCACACAGAGCATGCTCAGGAAATGTGAGTGATTTCCTCTCCCAAATTAGGTAGGCCAGGCTCCGAACCATGGAACTCTGTAAGGCCAACTTCTCTTTGCCTTTCTTCTAAAAACCTGCTTCCCCCCCCTTTTTTTGCCGTTTCTTGTCTGTGCTCCAGGTAGGATAAATGGGCACAAACCATTCTGTCTTCCAAATAATTCGTGGAAGTGGCTGGAATGCGGGGTTAAGGCATAAACCTCGGCAACGTGCTGGCAATGGCGCTTTTTCACACCAGGGGAAATGCGGTGAGATTGGAAAGCGCTGTTTTTGCGACCCAGACGACCAATGTGGAGCCCCCGACTGGAGACTTTGGGGCGATTGGCTGAGCGCGGGGATCGGGAGAAAGATGAGGTGCCTCTCGGGAGAACGAGATCGGCCTCTTCGGCTCCTAGGATCCAAAACCACCTCGCCTCCAACTCCTGCCTCGCCAACCCTCCCGCTCCAGCCTAGTCCTTACTGTCCCACTCCTAAGCAGCCGCCTGTCCTCCAAGGAACAGACGTCAGCCCGTGGCGATCACTAGGTCCCAGGAGCTGGGAGTGGGGACCAGCTGCTTTCTCTCAGCTCACTGGGAACTGGAGGCCAAGGCACCCCTCTGCCGGACCGACACTCCTCTGCCCGACCGACACGCCTCTGCCTGGGAGGAAAGGGGAATGTCAAGAATCCAGGTGCCTGGAGGGGCTGCAGCTTAGGTCCTACCCTACTTTCTTTCAGGCGGTTTTCCGTGGGGCTTCGGCGTGGGGGGCTGATGGCCGGCGGAGGGGGGTTTGTCCTAGGCTGAGGCATAGAGCGAAAGAGGCTGCCGGATGAGGGTGGGTACCGAGGACTGAGGTCTTGTTCTGCAGTGATCAAGCCTTTTCGGTCCTGGTCCAACGTGAAACTTTTCCGTGTCTGCTAACCTTAAAAAGAGTCAAAGATAGCGAGAAAATAAGAGAAAAAACAAAAACAAAAACAAAAAACCTCCCCCTATTTTTTTCAATAAGGTAGGAATTCCACAAGAAAGAAAAAAATCTGAGCTGGCAAGAGTCCACATTCGGCATCCCCTCCATTTTGTCCACCACCTCCAGGAAACAATTGTCGGGAAAATTCTAGCAAGTATAGAGGGAGAGACTTTACATTAGTCATGGGTATAACTTTTATTGACAAAACCAAACCGAACTACAACCTCACATTTTAGCAAAATACCATAAAAACAAATTAGTAAAAACCAAGACCAACGAAAAACAACAGAAAATGGGACAACAGGAACAGTTTTCTGAAAAAGAACATATAAATTGCTTGTAATTCTGAAAATATGTTCAACCACTTCAAAACTTAAAAATGCACAAGTCCTTTGAAATCACCCATTTCTAAGAATATATCGTACAGATATACTTGAATATACATAGGATAGAGCATATCGTGTGCACCAGCAGAAAAAAGAAGAAAATAAAATTGGAAACAATCGAAATATTTCTCAATAGTCGTCTAATTACATAAATTAAGATATATTCATAAAACAAAGTGGAACCATTATAAAGAGACATTAGTAAAAACATAAAATCATCATTAAGATGCACTGTTTTTAAAATAAAAGGCAAAATATAAAGCTCAGCAAGTGGAATGTTGTCATTTGTGTTAAAAGAAATGTATATGCATTTCTGTAAGGATACGATGGGAACAATAGCTGCTTCTGGGAAGGGAAGCTGGGATAAGAGCTGAGAGAAAGACCTACTTTACTTTTTAATATATCTCCCCAATGTAACTTTTGACTCTTTCCTTTAGCATACATTATCTATTTTTTCTTTTTCTTTATATTATTAAAAAAAATAGAGATGGGAGTTCTCACTCTAATGCCCAGGATGGTCTCGAACTCCTGGGCTCAAGAGATCCTCCTATCTTGGCCTCCCAAAATACTGGGATTACAGGTGTGAGCCACTACAGTGGGCCCTATTTTTTAAAGATAGGTTAAAATCGAGAAATTATTTTAGTAGCGTTTGTTTTTAAATATGCAGGTAACAAAACTACTATGGACAATTTTGAAAATCTGAAAAATTTTAAGTTAATTGGATTTCTGCTTATTAAGGTCTGGTCTACGTACTCTTTATCACAACTAAAAGGTAGAGTTTTCTCAGATAATTAAAACAAAAATCAGACTGCTGACTTGATAATTCGTTATTTAAAATGAAAACTTTTTTCTCAGGCGAGCTTTCAGAGCTTAATTCAACAAGAATGATATCTAGGCGGTTGCTTAAGCTGACAGTACGGGTAAAAAAAATTGTTGTTGGGGGAGAATAGACACTAACTTCTTTTTAGTTCACAGAGCAGCTCTATACAGCTGAGATCGACTGAAGAGTGAGGAGGAGAAATTATCTGCACCATTCAGACTCAAAACTAAGCCAAACTCTAATGGTTTGTCTCCAGTTGAAACTTATTTGTTGTTGCTGGGCTTCCCCAGTTCTCCGGGTCTTCCTGGCAGCATAGATCTTCGGACCTTTTCGCCCTGGGACCCGGCGGAGCCCGCTCTAGGAGATCCTGTTTCGGCAGCGACTTGGCCGGCGGAAGTCATCGCGCGACACTGGGTGGAAACCTTTGGAAGAACCGAGGGGGCCCCGGGAGTGGAGCATGGGCCGCGATGGCATTCATCATAACCCGATGGGAACAGATACTCCTGGAGGGCAATGCCTCTCTCTGCGCCCCTCTACGCCCCGCTTCCGCCCCGGTAGGCAATGGGTGACCAAGCAGCGGGAGGAAGGAAATGGGGAGCCCCTCTCTCTCCGGACCCACACCCCGGACCGCTGGGCCCCGCTTCGGGCCATCTCGCCGGGTTGGACTGGCTCCCGTGCACTATTCAAAACACAGCCGGCCCTCTGTGCCTGCGCCGGCTCTCGAGGATTTGCTGTGGAAGCCCGCCGGCCGGCCGAGAACTCTCACTCTCTCTGCACGGAGCTGGAGGCCCAGGAAAAGCATGGGGCAGGACCGGTAGGCGGCTGGAGGCGCCTGTGTGTCCGCAGCTTCCCGCTGGCCTCGCGGAGAGGCTCTCGGCGGCGTGGGCTCTCGCTGTCCCTGGAGCGACCTGAGACAGACTCCAACCCACGCAGGAGAAACATGGGTCTTGGGTCTGGGTCCCTACCCACAGATTTGCCCGAATTCTCCCCTTTCCTGCCCGGAAAATAGCCTTAGCTGTCTTCTGAGTCTTCCACAGTAAAAATACAGGGAAACTGAGGCATGGAAATATAAAGAGATGTGCCTGAACCGGGTCAAGAAGGGAATTCTGGGGACGCTTTTGTAGTCAGCAGGAGCCTTGGCGACTCTGGAGGATGAATCGTGGCGGGGAACAGACAGATAAGGATGTCCCAAGGTGGGACTGGGGGCATCTATGGCAAGAGAGGAGTTACAGGAGGGACGGAGAGATCCCACTCCCCTGGAGTGCCCGGAAGGAGCACCGGGAAGGGGGACTCTGACTTGAGAACCAGCAAGCAAATTTCCCAGGCTTCTGGTGTCTCCTCAAAACGCAGCCTCTCAGAAGGCAAAACGATGCAAACGCCGTGGAATTATAAAGGGACAGATTTAACCCGAAACCAGCAACCCTCTCTTTCCTTCTTTCCCCATGTCACTGATGGCAGCATTCCACCTCCTCCACTCCTTTCCTGGGGATTCTGCTCTCCCTCAACGGTCCCTCCAAAGAAACTGCTAAATGAAGGAAAGATCACAGTCAGCCAAGCCGGCCCTTGGAATCTTGTTCCTGGATCCCCCATTCCATTCCCATTCGCCTCCGGGGGTCTTCCGACTGAAGTGGCTAAATGGAGGGGTGGGGGGGTTAGGGCGGAGCTTGGAATCTGAGTATTTGCCCAAATGCTCCAGCTTTCTTTGTTGTGAATATAGCTGTGGCTCTGTCACATTAAGCAAATAGAGATAACCAAGAATAAAACTAATGATGAAAATGAAAATAAAATAAAAACTTCCCCATACAGGCCACCAAACACACACACACACACACACACACACACACTAAAAACGTGTAGGCTTTCTGGGACTTTAAAAACCTGGATGGGTCTCTGGTCCTGTTTCTGGGCCTATAACTAGATGAAAGAGATGAGATTAGAGTTGATAAAACTTCTGGATCCCTCTAGATTGTTTTGTTTCCAAGCAATAAACCAAAATACTTTTCTTTCAATATTCAATCAATAAAGGTGAGAGATTGAGAGATTTTCCCCCACTGACAGGTTGATCAGCTCTTAGCTGGGAGAGAAGGGGCTGGGGTCTACTCTTAGCAAAGGACAAGAGGCCCTGACCAACATCCCACAGGAGCTAACAATCAGGGAAAGTGAAAATTCCAGCCAATCAACTATTGTTTGGTCGAAGAAAAGCCAAACAATGGCTCTGGCTGATTTCTCCCAGAATTGGCAAGGCTGGCTGGTTGTCTTGGCATCCTAGAAAGCCAGCCTAGCGGGTGCTGAGCTGAACGATGTGTACCTGTGTCAAAACAAGTTCCGGATAACCCCAGCCTCAGATACCCTCCTATCCAGCTCTCTGGGACTTTCCCTTGGTTCTACTCTGCATGCCCTGAAGGTCCCTGATTTCTTTAACTTCAATTTTCATCTCACTTATTTTCCTTATGTGTGCTCCCATCTGTCCGGCTGTCCCTCTGCCTGTCTGTCACAGACTGCTTTCATTTCTCTGGGGTGGGGCTTCTCTGGATTCAACACCTGGGGTCTGGTGAAGGAATTAACCCATCTCTGGTTAATTGGCTCCTTCAAAGGCTGGATCAGCGCATCTGCATGTGAGGACACAACTGCTGTTGTTCCGTTACTGTATCGTTTTGCAGGTGGTTGCTTGTGGGCACTGTTTTGGATGGCACTGTTTCAGATGCCTTGTGGGGCAGACAAAGTTGTCTTCTTAGGAAGGCTGACCCTCCACAGCCTGCATTTGTTACATTCCCACATACTTTGAAACTGCATCACATTTTTTTCCTTCCTCCTGGAACAGAAATTTCAAGTAGGTCAGAGAGAGGAAGAAAATTTAATTTTTTTTTCCAAAAGTTTAGAGTCCCCTAGGCCTGGCCATGAGTGAAAAAGAAATTCCAGGCTAAGACTCTAGCTGAGACACAGACTTTATCCACTGTTTGGAAGGCCCAGAGGAGCTTCAGGAACCAGCCAGGGCAGAGTTCTAGGGCCCAGAGGGACTGAGGGGATGTTTGGAATCTAGCCTCTCTTATGCTTAGAAAAAAATTGTCTGGCTTCCAGGTCAAGAAAGGAAATTAAAGGAGGCAAAAGAGAAAGAAAACCAAGAAGAAAAGGCTGAAGGAGGTTTCCTCTGCTCGGAACTGGCTGAGTGCAGGGCCCCCAGCAGAGCCTGCCACTTCCAACCCAGGGGTCAGACAAAAACTGAGAGAAAATAAGCCATCCCATTCTTCCTTCAGTTTTTTTCTTCCTCCCTTCCTTCTTGCCTGCCTGTCTTCCTTCCTTCCTTTCTTCTCTCCCCCCCAAAAATCAGATTTTATCCTCTTTTCTGGGGCAGGAACCTAGGTGCAATGACAGAGTATCTCCTTCCTTCTGTGGCTGAACTCTGGGTAGGGGGCTCACAGTCTCCCTTGGACCCCTTCCCCTCCCCCACCCAATCCCCTCCTCTACATTGCCTTGGTCTGGAGAAGTCACCTGGTAAACAGGTGGAACTACCTAGAGTAGCCAGATGCACTCCCTCCCCATTTCCAGATTCTGTTTATGTGAACAGACTCAGCCCCCAAACCTACCAACCCCAAAGGTTTCAAAAATGTAGATTCCCTGATGCTGTAGACCAGGAGGCCCACAGTGTTAATGGCTCTATGCCGGAGGCTCACACCCACTCTGGACAGAAGCCTGTTTTGTAGATGTGGGGCCTGGAGTTTTTAAAGTTACACAGAAAGGAGCATAAATCCCAGACAAGAGCAATTCCACACTGCACAGGAGAGACCTGGAGATGTGAGGCAGACGTGGATCTTGGATGATAAAGACCAAATGTCAGAGGCCCTGGCAGTAGGATGAGCTTTGGCTGCCAGATTCGCTGTAGAAAAACTCAGCATCAATTTCCTTTCTTCAATGAGATAGTTTCACATATCCTTTGCAGATATTGCAAAACAAGTGACTAAATTATATAAATGTATATGTGTGTACACATGTATACATATTATCCATGCTATATACATACTATATTCCTAGCCAGCTGAGCGAGCTCTCTTTTTTTTTTTTTTCCGAGACAGAGTTTCGCTCTTGTTACCCAGGCTGGAGTGCAATGGCGCGATCTCGGCTCACCGCAACCTCCGCCTCCTGGGTTCAGGCAATTCTCCTGCCTCAGCCTCCTGAGTAGCTGGGATTACAGGCACGCACCACCATGCCCAGCTAATTTTTTTTTTTGTATTTTTAGTAGAGACGGGGTTTCACCATGTTGACCAGGATGGTCTCGATCTCTTGACCTCGTGATCCACCCGCCTCGGCCTCCCAAAGTGCTGGGATTACAGGCTTGAGCCACCGTGCCCAGCCCTGAGCCAGCTCTCTTTAAACTGAGGTCACCCTTACATTTTGCCCCAAGGCCCTCAGAGGATAAATATAAGTTTCGTGTAAGTCTCTGGAGAGGATAGCTCACAGCCAGTTACTTAGAATGGATTATGTGAGATTCAGTTTATGAGTGCAAATTGCGTTTCACACGAGTCACCTTGAATAACCCAATAATTAATTAAAACCAAGTCCCACAGGGGAAAATTTATTACATTCCCTGGCTTTTTATGAGCTAGGTGTAGTTTGGAAATGAAAAATGTGAGGTGTCTTCAATAACGTCTGTGCTGCATTCTGCACTCAGAGTCACCCTGTCACCAGGTCCCAGAGAACAAAGTTTTGGGGAGGAGAGACTTCAGCTTAGAAGAGTCGGGCAGATTTATTGCACCCTGGTTGGGCCTCCTTCAGCTTCTGTAACCAGATTAGTCAGTGTTTCTTGAAATTCCTCTTGGAGAGAAGTTGAGGTTTTGGAGTAGTTGGTGCACCAAAGCTAGGAGTCCTAGAAAGAAGGAAGGGGTGGAGGACTCAGGCCTGAGATAAAGCCAGGCTCCAGGATCCTTGGTGGTTACTGGGGAAGAGGACTGGACATCCTGGTACTCTTCCCCGTACCAGGACATCACAGCTTCTCCACTGGGGCACCATCCAGCCCAGGTCTCTTCCTAGCTTGAGGGACGTGGGGCATATTATGGCTTCTTTATACACAAGAGACCAGAACAAGTTTGTCTGCTGGTTCCTCTTCCAACGGAAATCTTCACCTTCTCCTCGAATACCACCAACTACGAGAAAAACAACCCCTTGTTATGTAGGCATCGCACTCTGCAGAATCTCAATTTCCCTCATCTTCATTGATTGTCTCCAAGCAGCCCTGTAAGGAAGGATGAACAGAGAGGATCACTTTTATTTTACAGATGAGAAGACCGGGGGCTGCAGAGAGGAGATGGCATGCTCAAGGACACACAGCTTGGTAACACAAGCCAGAGTAGAGACAGCAGTTCAGGCTTTTCACCTCATTGGTACCCTGAGGGCAGGAAGAAATGAGAGATGGTAGAGCTAGACTGAACACTCCACCCCAGAAACAGATCATGTTCTTTCTTTGGTTCTCTTGGGAAGCATTCAGGCCTCTGGGTGTATCCCCAAGGCAGGAAATGAACAGTCTTACCCGTAGAGCAGCAATCTTTCCTTTAGATCTGGAGGTGTGTATCCAGTCTTTGAAACTTACATAATCCAAAGACTCACCTGAGGATCCCATTCTTGACTGCCCTGAGTGAGAGAGGGAGTGAGGCTTCTCATTCCAAGAGCAATGAGGGGGCCAAAAGAAGTCGGGAAGTGCTCTAGTAGGTTGGCAGGGGAGGGCACAGCCTGTCCCAGCTCTCCTTTTTTGGCAGGGAGTGGAGGGAAAGGTGCAGCTCTCCTGTCCACACCTGGCTGCCACAGCCAGAGGACAGTGAGGAAGACTGTGAGGACTGTAAGAATCAGTTGTTTAGTTCAACATAGAGCAGTTATCTTTGTTGAGGATGTCCAATACCTTTTGAGAAATGGATTGGCCCAGATTTTTAAATAAAATAATGGCATGAAAAACAGGGACTGGGGACAATTGTTATAGGTTACAAGACAGTTAAGATACACCGAGCAAATGTAATGTGTGAACTTTGTTTAGATCCTGACTTAAACAAACTGTAAAAAGACATTTTTGAGACAACTGAGGAAATTCAAACATGGATCATATTAAGGAATTATTCTTGTATAATCATATAAAGAGGTACACACACACACACACACACACACACACACACACACACGAAAAACAACAGTGCCTTACACTCATAATCCCAACACTTCCAGAGGCCAAGGTGGGAGTATCGCTTGAGGCCAGGAGTTTGATCAGCCTGGGCAACAAGCGAGACCTTGTCTCTACAAAAAATAAAATAAAAATAGGCTGGGCACAGTGGCTCACGCCTGTGCTTCCACCACTTTGGGAAGCCAAAGCGGCTGATTGCGTGAGCACAGGAGTTTGAGATAAACCTGGGAACCCCCATCTCTACCAAAAAAAAAGAAAAAAAAATTATCCAGGCACGGTAGCTCATGCTTCATGAGTGACAGAGTAAGATGCATCTCTAAACTAAAAGCCACTTTCTAAATGTACCTGTTAAAGATTCAAACCAAAGTATTTTAGAGCAAAGAAAAAAAAAAAAAAGATCTGGGATTTGCTTTAAAATATTCCAGAAAGAAATGCAATAAGATGGGCTATGAGTTGATTATTGTTGAAGCTGGATGAGAGATTGAATTATACTTTTTTGTTTACCTTTCTGTATCTGTGAAATTTACCAATAGAAAACAAATAAAGCAGTAGGCTCATGTCCTAGAAAACCACACATGCGTACCAATGTTCACCCTCAATTTTAAAGGGTGAGACTTTGAGAGCCACCCATAAAATCAAGTTCAGAATCCTCAGTGCCCACCAAATACTCATTTTTTTTCCCCATGGAAGGGACAGGCTTGGAAGGCGTTTTGGTGCCAGGTTGACCCAACCATGCTTCCTTCTCTTCTGTCAGTGTGGGTAACAAACCATTAGAGGAGTTTGGGCCTCCCACAATTCAACTCTAGGTGAACATTTTTCAGACATAGTTTCTTTTGTTACTCATTCGGACTCAGCCTCCAAAGTGAAAAAGGTTGGCAGGAATGGAGTGGGAGGAAGGGGACAGAACTTGGTCCCCATTTTTGTAGTTTTAGTAGTCATGGGGGGCACTGATTTTTAAAAAAATGACTGTGTATTAAAGGGGTTTATTTTATTTTATTTTTTGAGACAGAATCTCACTCTGTCACCCAGGCTGGAGTGCAGTGGCAGGATCTCGGCTTACTGCAACTTCTGCTTCCCGTGTTCAAGTGATTGCCCTGGAGTAGCTGAGACTACAGGCACATGCCACCACACCTGGCTAATTATTTATTTACTTATTTGTAGTAGAGCCAGGATGGTCTTGAACTCCTGAGCTCAAGTGATCCACCCACCTCAGCCTCCCAAAGTGCTGAGATTATAGGTGTGAGCAACCATGCCCGGCGGCTGGGTTTCTTTATTTTAGAGTTCACGTCTTGATTTTTCAAAATCCCTTAATTCTTCCCCTTTCCCCTTAATACTTTCCCAAATATCTTAAACCTGTTTGTAATATCAGTTTGAGATATTATTGAGATTTTAGTGAAATTTATTTCCATTTTAAAATTTGTCATGTCTGAGAGCGGGTGGCTCATGCCTGTCATCCCAGCACTTTGGGAGGGTGAGGTGAAGCATCACTTGAGCTCAGGAGTTTGAGACTAGCCTGGGCAACATGGCGAAATCCTGTCTCTATAGAAAATTTAAAAATTACCTGGAGGTGGTGGTGAGTGCCTGCGGTCCCAGTTACCCTGGGAGCTGAGGTGGGGGAATGGCTGGAGCCCAGGAGGTAGAGGCTGCAGTGAGTCATGATTGCACCAATGCAGTCCCGGCTAGGCGAAGGAGTGAGACCCTGTGTCAAAATAAAACAAATCAAAACAAGATAAAATTTGTCAACGATTTGTGTTTGAGGAGGGAAGAGAAGTGAAATTATCAGAGTCAGGATTTGGTGCCACAAAGACTCGATCTGCCTCTAGAAGTTGGACAAATTAATCTCCTAAACCTTAAATTTCTTGTTTTCTTTTTCTTTTTCTTTTTCGAGACTGTTTCTCATTCTGTCTCCCTGGCTGGAGTGCAGAAGTGCGTTCACGGCTCACTGCAGCCTCCAGCTTCGGATTCAAGCCAAAACTTCAGGGTTCAAGCCAGGCTGGTCTGGAACTCCTGGGCTCAAGCAATGCCGCCAGCCTAGGCCTCCCAAAGTGCTGGGACTGCAGGCACCCCGCCCTGCTCAGTTTTCTTATCTACAAAATGGAAGTAAGGATCGCCTCGCACCCCTGCCGTTTTTTGTTGTTCGGATTAAATAAGAGGCACCTACAGGGTACTTAAAGTATTCTGCACTTCGGAGACTTTCCGAAGGGAAATTCCAAGGAGCCCTAGGGGGCATGTAGGGGTCTACGCGGCCCGAGGTGCTGGCCACAGCGGCGTCAGGGAGTGCAGCTTCTCAGTTCCAGCTTCTCAGTTGCAGATCCTCAGTCCCAGACCAGGTCGGTGGCAGCTCGCCACCCGCTAACGCACTAAGCGGGTTTTCGCCTTGAGGTACGACTTCTGCTCAAGGTGAGGATTCATGAAGGGCAGGTACCCCTACCACCCTGAAGGAGATCTTTGCCTGAGTAGAAGGAAGGGGCTGCAAGACTTCCTGGCTCTCGACCTGCCTGGCTGGGCGGTTGAAGACCTCGCCCGTGGGTGGCAGGGTGCTTTGCTATCTATCCAGGAGCTGGGGAGTAAATCCCAGATGGTGGCGTGACTCAGTCCCATTACTGGAAAATCTGCCCAACCAGGTGTTTACACACGCGGAAGGAAGGAAAGAATGTCTCTGGGACAAAAGGGGGAAGAAAATCTTTAGGCTGGCCTCTAGTCCTAATGAAGAGTTGGCAGGTTCCCCTTAGTTCCTATGAATTCTCCTATCTGAGAGCGATTCACCTTGCCAGCTTGACCTGCACATCTCTCGGGCCATACAAGGCCTGGGAGTGTGGGCTGGTCGGCCGTCAGTCTGTGCCTTCCCTTGTCCAAAGCTTGGCCTGCACTACCGGGGCAGGTGATTCCCGAGGCTAGAAAAACCATTCAGATGGGGATGGGGGATAAGGGGGCAAAGGAGGCAGAATCTACCGGTAGACTGGTGTGCTGGATTCCAATTCAAGGGCTGAGAGCACCCACCCCCTGCCCCTGGAGGGCTGGACCTGTGCCAGACAGGTTATTGAGTGGGTGGAGGGGATGGAGAGACCAGGGTTTGCTTCCCGTGGTTCTTCCCCAGCTCCCCAACCTAAGTCTCTGGGGCTGAGCACCATTTCTAGGGTAAGTTTCCAGGTTGATCTCAAAAATAAGAAACTGGGAGACTGGGCCTTGACTCAGTTAGAGGCAAGACCAGCAGTTTTTCAACCTGGAAGGGGGTGCCCTTGTGACTCACCTTTGGCTCCTTAGGATTTAGTGGACGGGGAGCTGGAACCAGAAAACCATCCTAAATATGTGAGCTTCTACATAGGCAAGTCCCAGCCTGCCTGACTCTTTGGACTCCCCTGAGGCAGGCATGGAGAACAGTCAGGGCACAGAGAACATGGGGCAGGCATAGAGAACAGTCAGGGCATGGAGAACATGGGGCAGGCATGGAAAACAGGGCATGGAGGCATGGGGCAGGCATGGAGAACAGTCAGGGCATGGAGAACATGGGGCAGGCATGGAGAACAGTCAGGCCATCACTGGAAACTCCAAAATTGCATCCGGCTGCCATAGCTGCCTGCCTTTTGTGTTCTTTATTTCTTCTCCTGCTCCCACTTCAGTAGCTCAGAGCTGCCTGGTACCACAGAACTGGTCATGGTTGCCCAAGGTCAATTCTCTCTAAATTGGGCAGGACAGTGGTCTTTCCTGGGCATCTGCCACTCAGTGACCCAAGCACAAAGCTGGCTAGCATTGAATGATCTCTAAGGATTCTCCTAGCCTCAAACACCAACTGACTAGTTTGGGTAGCCAGGGAATTTGGAGCCCTCTGCTCTTTAAGAGAAGGGAAAGATGGGGAGCTCTCCCCTAAGCAGAGAGCTCTAATGATTTCATAGGAGGCAGTTTTTCCTTCCTTCCTTCCTCCCTCCCTCCCTCCCTCCCTCCCTCCCTCCCTCCCTTCCTTCCTTCCTTCCTTCCTCCCTCCCTCCCTCCCTCCCTCCCTCCCTCCCTCCCTCCCTCTCTCCCTTCCTTCCTTCCTCCCTCCCTCTCTCTCTCTTTCTCTCTTTCTTTCTTTCTCTTTCTTTTTTTGAGACGGAGTTTCTGTCTGTTGCCCAGGCTGGAGTACAGTGGCATGGTGGCATCTCAGCTCACTGTAACCTCCACCTCCTGGGTTCAAGCGATTCTCATGCCTCAGCCTCCAAGTCACTAGGATTACAGGAGCCTACCACCACGCCCTGCTAATTTTTTGTAATTTTTAGTAGAGACAGGGTTTTGCCAAGTTGGCTAGGCTGGTCTTGAACTCCTGACCTCCGGTGATCTGCTTGCCTTGGCCTCCCAAAGTGCTGGGATTACAGGCATGAGCCACCACTCCCAGCCAGGAGGAAGCTTTTCTAAGCTGCCCCTGGTGTCAGTTTCAACACAGTAGCCTCTAAAATTGGAATCTCCTCCCAAATCCCAGCCCTACCTATGAGCAACGCGATGGGAGAGCAAAACTCTTCATTGTCTCCTCAGTACTGGCTAGAGTCCCTTCCAATTATGAACAAACTATAGACGTTACAGGGACCAAATAGAAAAAATAAACTGAATAATTTTTTTTTTTTGAGATAGGGTCTCATTCTGTCACCAAGCCTGGAGAGCAGTGGCGCAATATCAGCTCACCGTAGCCTCAACCTCCCAGGCTCAAGTGATCCTGTCACCTCAGTCTCCCAAGTAGCTAGGACTACAGTTGTGTGCCACCACACCAGGCTATTTTTTGTAGAGATGGAGTTTCACCATGTTGCTCCAGGCTGGTCTCAAAATCCTGAGCTCAAGCGATCCTCCTACCTCAGCCTCCCTAAGTGAGTGATTTTACAATTTAAAGTGAACAGCATTTTACTTTCCCTCTCAGAACTCTTAGAAAACCTCTGAAGGAGTAGAGAGGAAGAAGGACCAGTTTAGTCTCAAGTGATTCAAGCGAAGGCAGATTAAAAGCCCAGAGCTCTTTTCCAATCCCAAATCCCACTTTGATGAAGAGTCCTATATGTATGGCCTGATAACACCTCTGGTCTATTAGGGTCTATGCAGACAGGCTGCAGACAATCAGCTAGACTTCTCCAGTCTCAGAAAGTGTCAGGATTTGGGGTAAATGGCTGGCCTGGAACCTTGAGAGCCTGGCTAACATGGACTTTCCCCAGGTTAGAGTCCTCAGGACAGCAGCCAGGAACTGCCCAATGTTCATCCTAACCTGGGGCTGAGATTCAGAAAGGCAGATACTTTTGGAGCAGGAGTGTTATTTTCAAGACTTTATTGAGTCCCAAGAGGGTGGTCTTTTGTGGCTCTCAGGAGCAGGAGCCCATGAGCACCATGAACTGGTTAGGACTTGGTAGGGATGGATTATGGACCATTTTTCCCCTCCACCTTGTGTGTCTGTGTGTGCGCGAAATGCCTGCCTTCTTCCTCTCCCAACTTTGTTTCTTTGAACAGAGAGCTAGTGGGACAAGAAGGAAAAGTCTTTTGCTATAGGGACTGGGGTTGTTGGGACAGTAAGGAGGGAGCTAGGCCACAAGATGGCCATGTTCTGGGTTTTTGGAAGGATCCCAGGACATTCGTTAGGGTAAATGGGGGAATCGAAGTAATAAATGAAATCTTTCAAACTGTACTTTCCCCTAAGCCTTAACTCTACAGCTCCACTTCAGGCCAAATAGGTGAGTTTGGGACTTGAGGGGCCAGGTCCCTGGTGCTGACATTCCTCTTGATTTAAGGAACGAAGACTCAATCTTGATCTCTGGCAGGGTCGACACTAGCAGTCCTGAGAGTAGCCAGCATTTTCCTAATAGTATAATATCATCAACACCCACATTATCTGAAAGGAAAAGCAAAGTGGAGTTGGTGGGAGAGTTGTAAGTGACTCGAACTGCTTTCTTCAATTTGCAGATAGGTTTTTTGGATACATTCCTTACTCCTGAGTCCTATCCATGATCCCAGAGGTTGGAACAAAGAAAGCCCAGCCTCCCATGATCCCAGAAGTCGATGCAACCCCTAAAGACACTAATTTCGGATCCCTATTTGAGGATCCCGTTCCTATTCCTTTACTTTCAAGTGTCTCTGGGCTGGGTGGCTGAAGGGGTTTATAGGGAAAGTAGGGAGGACGTGATCTCCCATGCAATTTGGTCCCCTTTAATGAGCTACTGCAGAATTTACACTGTGGGCTCGCTGCCCCAACTGAGTCAGAACATGACAGTTGTCTCCACAGAGGCTGGGCTCCCTCAAAGCACTAATAGCTGTGCCTGCCCTAGATATGCATGGAAAAATTGGTGGCAACTTCCTGGACTCTTTCTTGTTCCTTCTAAAGTTTTCCTCCTCCTTCTGGTAAAGCTTCCTTCCCTCTTGCTGCCTGCCTTCACTCTTCCGTTCAAGGTGAACCCTGGCAAGGATTTAAAGGTCCGCTAGTCCAGTCCTTCCCTCCTTACACAGTGCAGATAGCAAAACTGAGGCTAAGAGAGGGTGACTGATTTGGCCCAGCATGCTGAGCTAGAACAGAACTTTACAGGAGACGCTGCAGCGCGTCCACCTAGGTCCAGAATTCCTAATGGTTGGGGCCTGATCTGGGCTGGGTTTCTCCAAATTGGGTAACTCCCCAGCAAAGCCCAGGGTTGGAGAAGGGGGCTGGGGACTCTGGGGCCAGCCAGTCTCCCTATTCAGCACAGGTGGCCAGCAAGAAACAGCTGGCTTGCTCACCTAGAGCTGCCGGACCAGAGGAAGGGAGACTCTTGGTCTTTGTTCAGTGACCCTCATATTTGAACCACTTCCTCCCTCTTTCCTCCCTCCCTCTTCTTTGGACCCCACTTACAGTTCTCTGGGCTTGGCTAGGCCCTCCTCTGGTTTCTAGGTGCCATCAGGGCACGCAGCAGCAGCCGCGGTTGGAGCAAGCCTCTCCCTTCAGGGGCCCATCCTTTGATTCCTCCTCAGATCCATTTGTCCCATGGTTTTGAGGCCAAGATGGGCTCTAATTTCAAAGCTGTCTCCCTCAGCCTGGCCTCAGAGGCACTTAGGCTTGTCCTGAGAGGCTTCTAATTCCTGAGGATGTCGCAGGGCTGACTGGGTTGGGGAAGGACGGAGGAGGTAAGAGTGGCCTCCTCCTGAGCAGCCATGCCTCCTCCATCAGAGCTCTTAGCTCTCGGATCCCGCTGTCAAGTTGTCCAAAACATTTCCTCCAATGCCAGGAGAGAGCCCACTTGACTTCGTTTCAGGGAGAAAGGCCCGAGTCACCCCTCATCCCCAGCCGGAGCTGTTTTAGCCTCAGGCAGAGCTCCAGGGCAGGGCTCCGCAGACCCACCAGCCACACTAGGCCGTCCTCCAGGCCGCACCTTGCCAAGCGCAGGCTCCGGCCGCTGAGAGCTGTAGCCGGGAAGGCCTTTTCCAGACTTCACAGAAGAACAATGGAAAAACTGGGCAAGATCGCTGCAAAGGAAAAACATGTGTGTGTTGGGGGGCGGGGGGCAGGAGGAGAAAGCAAAGTAAAATGGAGAAGAAAGAAAAAAGAAATAGAGAAAGAAAAGGAAGGAGGAAGGAAAAATTAGAAAAGAGAAGGAAAAATGAAGAAGAAAAAGCAAACAAAGAGAAAAATGGTGTAAGTGAGATGAGAGACAGAGAAAAGTACCAAATGAAAAATGAAGAGAGAGCAACGGGTGGGTGGTGACGCCAAAAAGTGAGCAATAACAAGAAAAGGAAATAAGAAAGAGCACACAAAAAGCAAGATGACTGAAATGGAAGGAAAGAAGGCGGCGAGAAAAACACAAATATAAAAAGAAAAGAAGATACCAAGACTAAAGACAGTGGAGAGAAAAGATGAAAAGAAGGAAAGAAAAGAGCACACCTCAATTAGTCCATTTTCATAACACCGCGAGAAGCCGGGCGACCCCAAGCAGTTCAGCCAGACCCGCGCGGCCGGCGGGACCGCAGAGCCCCACCTTTCGGGAGCGGGGCGCGTGGCGCTGCGGAGAAATCCTCTTTATTCATCGCGGCCGACCGGAGCGCCGCCATCGTCGCCGCCACAGAGGTTGCTCCAGCTGAGAGAACGAAGGCAGCGGGCGCTCACCAAAACCAAAAACAGAGTTTAGCAAAAGCCCCCAAGTGCAGCGGGTGGGCGCCTCCCGCCCCCACCTCTCGTTGGCGGGTCCCTAGCCCGGGCGGGGGCGGGAGCTGACACGGAGGTGCCAAGTCCCCGTCGCCGGAACCCCCGGGGGCTCGGCGGCCGCGCTCAAAGGCCGGGCTGTAAAGGTCACAGGCGGTCTGTGGGGCCGAGCTGAATGGGCTCCCGGAGGTAAACAGACTCTTAACTTTCAACTTGGCCTTGACCTTCCTGGAGGTGTCTGGCGGGTATGTAAAGGAGCACGCTGAGGCTTTCAGCGCCTTTGGCTGGGTCAGTAAAGAAGACTGGGGGAGGCTCCGGGTTCCCCGAGGGTCTGCAAGGAGGCTCCCAGCAGGACACAAAGGCATCTGTGGGGCTGGGGGAGGGGCAGGTTCAGCCCAGTCTGTCCGGGAGATCCGGACGCCTGGGTTGTGCAGGGACTTCTCCGCTGAATTAATGTAAAGCCCCAGGGAGACTTTCGGGTTCTGAGCCCCAGGTTCCCTATGGGAGAACTATGCCGCTTATACAGGGCTGAGGGGGCAAGTGAGAAGTGACCGGCACGCTTTAGGACAATTGTCCTTTTCAGCAGGTGGCTTGTAATTCATTAGAAACAGATACACATAGGGGAATACAAATAGAGCTCATATTTATTCTGACTGTGAAATGCTTTCATGTGCAAAATCTCATTATAGCATCACAGTATTTTTGTGAGGTAAGAAGTATTATCCACATTTTACAGATAAAGAAACTTAATTTTACTTTACCTGACGCCAGTTGAGGTCTATGATAGGTCACAGGCAGATGCACATACATACCTATGTGCAGGAAATAGGAACGCATACCCAAGTGCTTGCTAATAAATATAAGATCCTAGGCCAGGTGTGGTGGCTCATGCCTGTAATCCCAGCACTTTGGGAGGCCAAGGCAGGGGGATCACTCGAGGCCAGGAGTTCGAAACTAGTCTGACCAACACAGCAAAAACCCATCTCTACTAAAAAGATTAAAAAAAAATAGCTGGGCCATGGTGGCACACACCTGTAATTCCAGCTACTCTGAAGGCTGAGGCATGAGAATCACTTGAACCCAGGAGATGGAGGTGGCAGTGGGCTGAGATTGTGCCACTGCACTCTATCCTGGGTGACAGAGTGAGACCCTGTCTTAAAATAAAATAAAATAAAATAAAATAAAAATGAGACCCAGAACTGTTCCCTGTGATCTGGCAGATGCTAAATAAAATTGTAAAGCAAATGAAACAAGCACCGTGTAATTTATTTGTATTGAAATGCATGTTCACAGGTCTCCCTCACAGCTGGTGACCGTCTCCCCACTTCCCCCAAGTTTAAGTTGACCATCTTCGCATTCCGAAACACTGCAGTTACATGCGCTTAGCCACTTATTTCAATGAACATGGATAAGAACACTATATATCCAAAAGAACAGTTTCAGGAAGTGTTGCAATGAATTAAAATTTTTGTTTTTAATTGTTTTTTTTTCTTAAAATTTGAGATATAGCTGATATACAATAAACTGCAGAAATCCCAAGTGTACGGCTTGATGAATTTTCAAGGTGAGCCAAGTCTTGTAACTAGCATCCAAATTGAGATGGAGAATATTTCTAGCACCCCAGAAGGCTTCTTTATGTCCTTTGCCAGTCAGGAGACCTCTCCCCATGGCAATCTCTATTCTGACCTCTATCACTATGTCATAATTTTGCTTGTCCTTGCACTGTATGGAAATGTAGAAATTGAATCATACAAAAGCTACTCTTTTGTGTCTGGCTTTTTCATCCACATATCTGTGATTCATCAATGTTGTGTGTAGTAGTTGTTTATTCTTTTTCAAATGGCCATGTAGTACTTCATTGTTTAATTGTAGCATGCTTTCTTTACTCACACTACTGTTGATAGACATTTGGGTTGTTTCTAGTTTTGAGCTAAGCTACTATGTTTTGGTTTCGTTTTGAGATGGAGTATCCCTATTATCCCTATGTTGCTCAGGTTGGTCTTTTTTTTTTTTTTTTTTTTTTTTTTTTTTTTAGACAAGTCTTGCTCTGTCACCCAGGCTGGAGTGCAGGGGTGCAATCTCGGCTCACTGCAACCTCCGCCTTCCAAGTTCAAGCGATTCTCCTACGTCAGCCTCCCGAGTAGCTGGGATTACAGGTGCCCACCATCACACTTGGCTTTTTTTTAATTTTAATTTTTAGTAGAGACGGGGGTTTCACCATGTTGGCCAGGCTGGTCTCGAACTCCTGACCTCAAGTGATCTGCCCCCCTTGGCCTCCCACAGTGCTGGAATTACAGACCTGAGCCACCGCACCTGGCCCCAGGCTAGTCTTGAACATCCGGGCTCAAGGGATCCTGCCACCTCTGCTAGGATTAGTAGCTAGGATCACAGGCATGCGCTGCCATGGGTGGCTTTGAGCACCTATGGATAAAGGTGCTGTGGACCTACAAGTACATGCCTTTTGATGGGTATAAGCATTCATTTCTGTTGGGTTTATGCCCAGAAATGGAATTACTGGGTCATAGGGCATGACTATGATTATTATTTTTTTAAATTTAGGGATCTATTAATGCCTCTACTATACAAGCATGAATAAATGTGTGTGTGTGTGTTTGCCTAGTGGAAGCTAAAACTGTGGACATGCCCTATGTATCTATCATCTACCAAGTAAAAACTGGTGAAAAATTCTTAGTCTTTAGGTAAAAATCTGGATATTTCTGCAGTTCATAATTAGACAAGCAAGAAACTCTGGTGAGAAACTGTAAAGCACTGAAGAGACATTTCCTCCCTTTGCTTCCATACTGTTTTTAAATGCAATAAAATATAGTGAAGAGTTTGTGCTTGGTGTCTTCAATTGTCGCAATGTTCATTAGGAGTGATGTACACTACAGTCTATGGGCCTTTTCCCACAAACTGGCTCAAGTTCAAGGTCAGGTTGGTGACAGGCTATGATTAAGCCCACACAGTGTTTAGGGTAATCCATTCTATATAATTGCCAAGACCCTCGTGTAGAATGGAAAATTTTCTGTCTTCTTCAGAAAAACTGGGAGTTCTAGAAAAAGCAGACAGAGGGATTTAATTTGGGAGGGGTAGTAAAGGAAGCAGAAAACCACTAAGATTTGTGAAACAAACTGTTTGATTCTTCTGAATTGCACTGCGCAATAGGCCCCAATAGAGGGGCCTCAAGCAATTCTGCCAGTGGTTGGGGCTTCCCCTCCCATTCCCTTTTCCTTCTAAGGAAGTTTAAAGCTTGGAGGAGGCAGATAGGGGTCTTGGGCTTTCTGGTCACTCAGCTTGGGTGGGAGTGTGCCAGCATCAGGGAGAGTTTCCTGGGCCCCGAGCAGACCCTCAGGAGAGGACTGCAGGGCAGGGAGACCGCCATCCCCACACAGGCGTCTGTACTCTTGGGGTCCAGAACTCCCACAGCTGGTTTCTGGCAGTCAGCCAGGCCTGGCTTCCTCAGACTTCTTACATCCCCAAAAAGCGGGGGAAAGTGACTCTTTTTTCTTTCTCTTTTCCGACTGGCATTTCGGGATTTTATAAGATTTTGTCCCATCCCCTCTGTCAACTTCTTTCCCTCTTTGTGTTGCTCCTCCTGGGTCTCACCTCTCCCTCTCCCAGTCCCCCTTCAAGTCCTGTGGGTCTCTGTCCCTCCGTGCGTCTTTCCCCGCACTTAAAGGGAAACCCAGATCCTTTAACGGGCCACTCTAGAGGCTCCATTTCCCCTTCGGGTCCAGACGTGGAGTGTCCTGGGCTCCATCCAGATGGCGCGTCTTCTACGTTTGCATTCGTGTCTCTGGCCTCCTCCCTCAGCCTCACCCGAATCAGGGCCTCCAGAGCATTCTGGGCAGTAGCGGGTCCCTGGGCAAGGAGCGTCCCGGGCACCTCCTTGGGGGCCGGAGCAGCTCATTCCAGGACATCTGGGACAGGAAAGGTACCGGGAATGAACCGGGGTGCTAGTACCCAGGACCAAAAGCCAGGGGCTGCCAGAAATACCCATTAACTCGCAATTCCCAGCCTCCTCTTAAACAGGCTCATTCCCGGGTTCTCCTTTGAGACCGGGAGCGGCCTCCCAGCCCCATCCCCGACTCCCCCTCCCCCCTCAGGAGATGGACACTTTATAGGGAGAGCTTTTTATTCTCTCTTTAAACCTGCCAAAGCGCAGGAGACGGAGAGCCGGGGAGGGAGAGGAGAAGGAGGTGGGGCCCGGCCCCTCGTCCCCTCTCCCTCCGCCCACCACGCCTCCCCTCCCCCCGGACGTGGAACTGGGACTCTGCAAACTGGAAAGCAGCGAAAGGACACCTCCTTCCTTTTCTCTCGTGTTGTTTTTAAGAGCAATGAGAGAGACATTGGTATGAGAGAAGAGTGGAGAGGGAAAAGAAGAGAGAAAGGGAGAAAAGAGAGACAGGAGAGAGAGAAAGAGCAAGAGAGAGAGAAACAGAGAAAGAAAAAATAGGCTGGGATAAAGTATTTCAGCAGTTTCTGCCTTTGGGGTTTTATTAGCTTCTCGCCCCCAGGCCGCGGCCAATCAGCGCGCGTGCCCGGGCCCTGCGTCTCTTGCGTCAGGACGGCCGTGCTGAGCGAATGCAGCGCCCTGCGAGCTAGGAGCGATTTAAAACGCTTTGGATTCCCCGGGCCTGGGTGGGGAGAGCGAGCTGGGTGCCCCCTAGATTCCCCACCCCTGCACCCCATGAGCCGACCCTCGGCTCCATGGAGCCCGGCAATTATGCCACCTTGGACGGAGCCAAGGATATCGAAGGCTTGCTGGGAGCGGGAGGGGGGCGGAATCTGGTCGCCCACTCCCCTCTGACCAGCCACCCAGCGGCGCCTACGCTGATGCCTGCCGTCAACTATGCCCCTTTGGATCTGCCAGGCTCTGCGGAGCCGCCAAAGCAATGCCACCCATGCTCCGGGGTGCCGCAGCGGGCGTCTCCAGCTCCCGTGCCTTATGGCTACTTTGGAGGCGGGTACTACTCCTGCCGAGTGTCCCGGAGCTCGCTGAAACCCTGTGCCCAGGCGGCCACCCTGGCTGCCTACCCTGCGGAGACTCCCACGGCTGGGGAAGAGTACCCCAGCCGCCCCACTGAGTTTGCCTTCTATCCGGGATACCCGGGAACCTACCAGCCTATGGCCAGTTACCTGGACGTGTCTGTGGTGCAGACCCTGGGTGCTCCTGGGGAGCCGCGACATGAATCCCTGTTGCCCGTGGACAGTTACCAGTCCTGGGCCCTCGCCGGTGGCTGGAACAGCCAGATGTGTTGCCAGGGAGAACAGAACCCACCAGGTCCCTTCTGGAAGGCAGCATTTACAGGTAATCTCTATTGCTCTGGGTTCCCTTGCCTCTGAGCCTGGGTTTGTGGATCCCACTGGCACTTCCCTGGGAGGAGGAGGAGGGAGACTTGGGGCTGGTGAGGATGAACTTGGTGCTCCTCCCTTGGTTATTAGGACTCTGAGGGAGGGTTTGGCAGCTGGAATGCCTGGATGGAGTCAATGTGAGGGGCCTGAGCTGGGTGCCATCTGAAGCCTGAGGGCCACCTCACTTCTCCGGGAGACCCTGGGACCAGCCTTTCAATACGTCTGGGAGGTTTGGATCTCTTTGCTGTTGAGTAGGGATCAGGGTGTCCCTACCCAGCACAATTCTGGACTAATTCTACACAAAGGCTAAATAACTCTCAATTCGGTGAGTGGGGAGTGGATGTGGGAGATGCTAAAAAGGTATTGGGTGTTCTGTAGAGAATATAACCCGTCACTTTCTATTAGATGAGTTTTCCAATTTCTAAAGAAAAATTTAGGTTTCCTGCAGCCATGACATAGGTGTGTGCATTGGAATGGGTGAGAGAGAGAGTGTATGTGTGTGTGTGTGTGTGCACACGCGCGTGTGTATGCGCATGTATTGGGAGTGGGGACAGAAATGTGTTTCCAGAATTTGCCTGTAGAATCTACAAGAGTGGCCAAGAGTCTGGAAATGCATGAAGAGTGGACACGTGATGGTGGGCAAAGGCCTGTGTGTGGTGTGTGGGTGTGTTTGCAGACTCTCGGGTGTGAGAGCCATGATGGGTGAAGGTGGCCAGCAGGAGCCACGGCTGAGCGGTGGTGAGAGAATAAGCCAGAAGCTGGGTTGTCCTTGTGTGCTTTGGAGGAACAGGATCGAATGTACACCTGTAGGGTGACCTGGGTGCACCTGTGGGATGACTTAGTTTGGGGCTTGCAGGGCCTGGGTCTGCCTGGGTGGGGATCTGACCGTGCCTTTTTCTCCCTCCCTTTCCTGCTGCACAGACTCCAGCGGGCAGCACCCTCCTGACGCCTGCGCCTTTCGTCGCGGCCGCAAGAAACGCATTCCGTATAGCAAGGGGCAGTTGCGGGAGCTGGAGCGGGAGTATGCGGCAAGCAAGTTCATCACCAAGGACAAGAGGCGCAAGATCTCAGCTGCCACCAGCCTCTCGGAGCGCCAGATCACCATCTGGTTTCAGAACCGCCGGGTCAAAGAGAAGAAGGTTCTCGCCAAGGTGAAGAACAGCGCTACCCCTTGAGAGATCTTCCTGCCTGGGTGGGAGGAGGGAAAGCAGGGGTGTCCTGGGGAGAACAGGAACCTGTCAAGCCCAGGCTGGGGCCAAGGACTCTGCTGAGAGGCCTCTAGAGACAACATCCTTCCCAGGCCACTGGCTCCTGGACTGTTCCTTAGGAGTGGCCTGGGTACCCAGTATGTGCTGGAAGAGGGAAGCCCCATGTGACAGCCCATTCCACCAGGGTTCCCAAAGAACCTGTTGCAGTCATAATCATTCATCTTGACAGTGGCGATAATCACTATAACCAGTACTAGCTGCCATGATCGTTAGCCTCATATTTTCTATCTAGAGCTCTGTAGAGCACTTTAGAAACTGCTTCCATGACTTGAGCTGATTATGAATAAACTTGGAAGGCGATCCCTTTGCAGGGAAGCTTTCTCTCAGACCCCCTTCCGTTTACACCCCCCATGTTGGTACCAGCAGGAAGACTGAGGACAGGAGAAAGGGCAGGTTCGCTTGTGTGGCTGTGATGTCCATTTAGCATTTTTCTCGGATGACAGCTGGGCAGGTAGACAATTGTAGAGGCTGCCTCTTCCTCCCTCCTTGTCCACCCCATAGGTTGTACCCACTGGTCTCAGAAGTCCCCATCCTTAACTCTTAGATTTTCTCCCATCATGTGAAAATGAAGCGAGCAGGCTGCCCCTAGTCAGTCCTTCCTTCCAGAGAAAAAGCGGTCTGAGAAAATGCCTGGATAATTCACCATTCATTTCCTCCCCAAAACTCATCATTTTCCTTTAATATTTCTGGTGGTTCTGACCAAAGCAGGTCATGGTTTGTTGGGCATTTGGGAGCCCAGTGAAGTAGATGTTTGTGGCCTGGCATACTCAGCTCTCCCAGGCACAAACAGCAGTTGCAGAAAAAGAGTAGTGTTCTTTGCTACCCTCAGGCAGCCCCAGACAATAGGGCAGGAGAGAAAACCAGAAAATGGCCTCTTCACTACTCATTTTCTGCTCTGCCTCCCCCTGACATCCAGAGGAGCTTTCAGGCCAGGGAGAGGGGGCAGGCCCTTTTGCAGTTGAAAGAGCAGCCGTTGGTGGAAGAGCAAAGACCCAGGCCCAGGAACCCCAGGCTGCTGATGGGACAGTGGCTGTGGACTTCATTTCCTTTTCATTTTGTCCTGGCTCCCTCCAGTACCCTGAATCCCAGGTGGGTGGAGGGCAGAGTGGTGCTAACCCTGTTTTCCCCAGTCCACGTAGAAAGATACACAGTGCAGAATTATGGAAGCTGGAGACAGACGGGCTCTGAGACGGACATGGGGGCCTCTGCCCCTGTGCCCATTCTCTGATGTCGTGTACTTGGGCTCAGTGGCCGGTGGGACTCATTGCCGGAAAGCCAGCAGGTTCATGCTGGGCCTTCCTGTACCCTAGGCCAGGGGTGGGGGTCCTGCAGACACTTTCTTCACAATTGAGTGCACAAGCCCGAAGCCTGGAGAACGCGCAGAACCGAAGTTTAGAGCAGCAGGCCCGCAGCGAGCAGTCAGCGGTGGGCTGCGGCCGCCACTACCTCAGGGACCTTTCCCTCCCGATCCAGCTCTCCAAGAAACCCCGAGGCGGCCAAGGGATTCGAGTGTTTACGGCCTGCGGTCGGGTGGGATTCAGCTCCTCTCCCGGGAAGGAGTGAGGGTGGGAAGTGACTTAGACTCCTACAGATCTATTTACCAAAGAGGAGCCTGGACTGAGGGACATGGCCAAAGAGTGAGTGAATGGGGACTGGGGGGTCGGGGGAAGAGGACGAGGAGGAGGAAGAGGAGGTCGATTATCTGATTTAAAAAATCTTCCAAGCCCAGTTTAAGGGCTCGGTTACATGCACCGCTCAGAGGAGGTCACTTTCTGCCCTCCGCGTCCTCCTTCAAGCGAAGCCCATGTGGATAGCTTTTAATATCTCAGGTTCTTGCTCCTCTGTCTCTATAAGCCCAAACCGGACCAATGCTCAGGCAAGCAAACCCCTCCCTCGCCAACTTCGGAAGTGGAGAGTTCGGAACTTCGAGAGTTCAGTGTAGATGGGCCTGTGGGGGAGGGGGCGAGATAGATGAGGGGGAGCGGCGTGGTGTGGGGTGCCCCCTTGGAGAGAGGGAAAAGGCCACAAGAGGGGCTGCCATCTCCACTAACGAAGATGGCCCTGGTAGAGTTAGAGGTCTGGGACCTCTGCTATCAGGAACTTAAACTTAAGGCGCTTCTCTGTTTTTCGCTCGCAATAAATTCAGAGCAAACAAAAGATGTGGAATCTTAGATTTATTCCACCAGCGTGTTAGGATCATTAAAAAGACAAGGGCGCCCCCTCCCGGGAGAGGCTCGCCACTCCGGGAGAACCTGCGGGCAGGCTTTCAACCCCCGCGGAGCTACCTGCTTTCCGCAGCCTGGAGCCTCGGGGTACTGGGCTGCGTGTGGGGGCCTCAGGACCCGATGTCGCCTGCCATTCGGCCAGGGCATCGGGAGATGCATTGGTCCAGCCCCCAAGAGACCCAGGAAGAAGGCAAGGAGGTTCGGAACAAGCGATCTCTAATGGAAGAAGGAGGTCCGGCTCCGGGAGCCAGGCCGCGGCGCCATCCGCCCTCCGTCCTTGTCTTCGTTTGTAATATATTTATCTTCCACACCATAACAATTCGCGGTAGACGCCCCCCGACCTTTTTTTTTTCGATTTGTTTGTATAGAACCTGTGCGAAAAATACTTAATTTCGTTTTGTATTAAGCCCTTTTATTGAGAATCCCTACCCAAACAATTTTAGTCTCCCACCTATCCCTGACCCACCACATTGAAATCTCTCTCATTTGCGTTTAAATCACAACAAAATCCACACACCTACACTTGCCTGCAGCTATTTACTTTTAAATAAGGGCCATGTTAAGCTACAGGAGGAAATGTTATGCTTACCATTCGGACAAACGTGTGAACACATGTCACAATAGATGAATCCAGACAACATTGTCACAAATAAACGCAGAGGCACACACACATACTCCGGAAAACAAGCAGGGCGTCTTTTCACCAACAAGGCGCAATTGTACTCTGAGCTGCGTCCCAGACGTTTCCCCTCCCTCGGAGCCAAACACCACCTCCCGCAGCGAGTCTCTCGGCAGGCGGGGAAACAGGATCGGAGGGTCGCGTCTACGCGGGCTCCAGGCCCGAAATCACTTCCAACTCCAAAGCAGGTGGATTTCATTAGGCCTCCAGAAGTCAAATAAAGGAGTCGTGGCGAAATGCGTAAACACTACCTCCGGAAGCTCTTTTGAAATCTCGGTTCCAGCATCCGAAACGCAGAGAGCGAACCTGAGGCTCCATCTTTCGGGTTTTACTCCGGCTGAGGAGCGCTTCCGGGGACCCTGCAAGGCCGCCGCCGGCCGAGCATCCGCTCCGCCTTCTGCACGCGATCCCTACTCCAAGTAGTAGTTCCAGGGCCGGAAGCTGGAAAGCCCCCGAAGCAGGAAAAAGCCCAGTCCAGGCCCCCCAGTTCTCGGGAGCAGCTCCGGCTTTCCTCCCCCAACCCGAAGCAAACTTCTCTTCCCTGCAGCTCCCCTCCTCCCCTTCATTAAAGTTGTATTCAAGGTTCTAAGTGCTGTACTCTAGTTTTCCTTCAGGGGAGACTCTGTGACCCCCAGCCCCCAGAACCCCGCCCTGTCTAATAGAAACCTCGGAACTACAACCGCGAATTAAATAAATGAACTCGTTACCGTAAACTTGCAATAAAGCCCGGAGGCGACTGCTGCGGAGGGGGCAAAAGGAGGTTTCATTGTTTTTGAAGTTTATACCATTCTCACCCTCCCGAACAGTCGCCCTCCAGGAAAGAGGGGAGAAAGCTCTGGAGCGGCCCTGGGCCTCTCGCACACCAGCAGGACACCCCGCCCCTCCCCCCCAGGCGCTGGCCTGGGCCTGCGACAGATTTAAAACATCCAATGGGGAACCGCTGCCAGCCTTTCTTCCTCTCTCCCTACTAGTTAGTTCTGTGTAGAGGGGATGAAGGGGAGGGGACGAAGTAATCGGGGGGAGAGTGAAAGAAAGAATTCTGCTGTTACCCCTCTCCTCCCCTAAATTGCCCCCCAACTGGGAGGGTCACAGGGGGCAGCAAAAGAGTTTAATCGCCCTCAGAATAATGCTGGCGCCCAGCCTGGGGGGAGGGTCAGGGACTTTGTCATTGAACTTGAAGTTCCAGGCTGGTGGCCTCCACCACTCCCATCCCCACTTTCCTAAAAGTTTTATGGGAAGAGGGAGGAAGATGAGGGGAAGAGGGGATACCTCTGGCCTCGGGAAAGAGGGAGGAAACCAATCGGGGGAGGAAGGGCCACAGCAACCAGGAGCTCCAGGGGAGATTAGGAGGTTTGCTGGGAGTCCAGGAAGCCTGGGGCTGCTGGGAGGAAACGCTCCAGCCTTCGCCCGGACTTGTAGCTATGAGGTGGGGAGCTACCAACCGCAGGCCTTCTCACTGAGCCCCGCCCCAGACTCTACAGGAACAGGGGCATCCAGTGCTCTGCTCCCGTCCTTCCTCTCTCCACCTAAGGTGTGCTAGCAGAGAGCCCCTGGGAGGCTGAAACCTTCAGGCGGATGCCTGCCTGCCAGCTCAGGCAAGCTGGATTCTGATCCCCACCTTTGCAGAGAGAGCAGCGATGTTGTGCGCCCATTTCTCAGACCAAGGACCGGCCCATTTCACTACTTCCAAGAGTGCTTTTCTCTCTAATAAGGTAAACTAGCTGATCCGTGGGCCAAGGGCATTACCAGTGGATCTCTCAGTATGGTAGCTGCTTTAGGAGGCCCTGGAAGGGGTTCTCCCAGGAATTTGGGGGCCTTCAGAGGTTTTGGCAAACAAAGGAAGGGCGAGCAGTAGGTTCTCACCAATACCACCTGGCGGGAGCACCTCCTCACTGGTTCCTGGAGAGACCGGCAGCCAACCTGGGCAGAAAGGGAGTTTGCAGCTCGCAGGACCTGCAGGGCATGGGCAGGGGAGAGGCTTGGGGGTGGGAACTAGCACCCGATGTAAGGTCTCCCGCAAGACTTAATGTCTGTCTCCAATCGGATGGAGTCCTGGCAAAAGCAAAATTAATATCGTTAATATTATTATTATTGAAAAGCATAATATTTTACAAAACACCTACTTTGAAAGCTGGGCAAGACCAAGCGTGGTGGCTCAGCCTGTAATCCCAGAACTTTAGGAGGCCAAGGCAGGCAGATCCCTTGAGCCCAGGAGTTTGAGACCAGCCTGGGCAATGTAGCAAGACCCCTGTCTCTATTTATATAATAATTTTTTTTTTGTAAAAAGAAACTGGGTGAAAGTTAACAGTGATTTTAACTTTTTTTTTTTTCTAACTCATCCTTAAAGAAAAAACTCTGGCCCTTAAAAAAATAAAAACGGGCCAGGAACACTGGCTCATGGCTGTAATCCCAGTACTTTGGAAGGCTGAGGTGGGCAGATCACTTGAGGTCAGGAGTTTGAGATCAGCCTGGCCAACATAGTGAAACCTGTCTCTATTAAAGATACAAAAATTAGCTGGGAATTGTGGCTCATGTCTGTAATCCCAGCTACTCAGGAGGCTGAGGCACAAGAATTGCTTGAACCTGGGAGGTGGAGGTTTCAGTGAGCCGAGATTATGCCACTGCACTGCAGCCTGAGTGACAGAGCAAGACTCGATCTCCAAAAAAAAAAAAAAAAAAAAAAAAGTAACAATTGCACCTTTTTCTCTGGGCTCTGCGTTTCTTCTCCCCTTTCCGGCACCCTATCAGAAGCTGTGTAGGATCCATGCCACAGCAGGCATGTGTGTGCACAGGGGCTCTGGGTCCAGCACGGAAGCAGACTGGGGCCACATGCCCACATCTCCAGCCAGCCACTGACACTGCCAAGTCATTGGTGTTGGGGTGGGCACAGTAATGCACAAAAAAGCTCAGGACTCACCTAACTTTCTGAGCTGGCTCCTTCCCTGCCAGTGACCCTCCCATACTGACAAAACCCACAACTAAGTGAGCACTTTATAACCTAAAGAAATTGAGACTAAGAGGGCAACTTACTTGATCAGTGTCACAGTGCCACAGTGACCCAGTGGCAGAGCCTAGGTCTCAAAGCAGGAGCTCTTAACCTTTACCACCAGCTGATAAAATAGAAAGCTCAGTGGCTCCTCCACTGTCAACATACCTCTCCCCACAAGGCCCTTCAGACACTGACAAGCACCTATTTCCATCCGGAGTCACCCAGCTGAGATCACACACGTACACCCAAATGCCCTAGACCCAGCCCCTCCTCAGGCACTGGACAGATCCTCATATATGCAAATACAGGGGATTAAACATATGTGGACATTTATATCAACGAGCTATTCATTTACCGAGTTCCACTAGGGGTGGAAGGCAGGAGGAAAGAGATGGAAACATGCTCTCCCTTCCGACGAGGCCTGACTCCTATTAGCTGGTAGATCTTGGGTCTGCAGCTTCCCTGTATGTGACCTGAGGCCAGAGGACTGTATTCCATGACCAAATGACTGCAATCAGAACAAATGCGGAACAGGATGGGGAACAGGGAATGAGAGTTGAGAGATTCTCACACACACACACACACACACACACACACACACACACACACACACAC
>NW_022436952.1:6916546-6927590 GCF_009761245.1 Sapajus apella | reverse complement strand
CACACACACACACACACACACACACACACACACACACACACACACACACGGCTTCTGGGAGGCTTCCATGTTTTGGAGAATGCTTGAAATATCAAGGCCGGAAGGGAAGATGTGGGCAAAACTCTGAGGAGGAGGCCAGAAAATGCAGGTCTCGGTGGGTAGGAGGAAGGTGTGGATCCTGGCTCGGGGTGAGCTAGAGCTGGCCGGGCAGAGAGCAGGGGCATCTTGCAGGGTCCTGGGCCTGCGGACGAAGCCTGGGGAGGAATCAGACGTCCCCTTGCCCACTCAGACGCCGATCGCCTTACCCCCACCCCACGCGTGCACGCACGCGCACTACCCCGCCCCCACGAACTCCGCAGATCCCAGGCGGAGGGCAGAGAGGCAGCTCTCCGTCGGCGGGGTCGGTACTCATCCTGTGAATCCTCGGTTCCCCGACTCTAGGTGAGCCCAGCCAGTCGCCCCCGCCCGAGACCTGCGCCCAGCATTTGTCAGGTTGATGGCTGAAGCTCGCCGCACCTCCCACTCTAGGCAGGGTTTTGTCGTTGAACTTGAGTCAGGCTGTAAACATTCCTTCACCCCTCCGGAGCCAGGCTGAGTGGAGGGGAAGGGCAGAGGGGGCTGTGGCGGGACCCGGAACGTGAGAAGCCCGGCCTCTCCCAATCAAGCCCTCGCGGCTTCATCAAAGAGCTTCTGACCCTTGCCTTCCCGGGACAATCACCGGGTCTGCAGCTAAAAGCCGGATTCTTGAGGCCATCGGCAAGTCAGGCCGACATTGTGTAACTTTTTCTCTTCCTCATTGGCATTTCATGTTCGTTTACCTTATTTTAGCCAGTCCGATTCTTAATTTATTTCAACAATCAGGATAAACAAATGTGTACACAAACGAATTCTAGCTAAGGCCGATGAATTATTAGAGAATGTTCTAGCCGGTCGTCACGAGGCTGTCGCCGCTGGGTTTTACAAGCGCCCCTCCCTCGGCGTGGTAATCCTGGGGGGCCATCCCTTGCCGCGCGATCTGATCTCGGGTTGCCACCGGAGCGGCTGCCGAGCCTCGCAGAGCTCCCGGCCGCCTTCCCAGGACCTGGAATTTTAAACTTCGCAAATGGGGCGTCTCTTTACTCGGTGGCGGAGGACAGAGCGGCCTGGAGAGCCGTCCGACCCGGGAAACCCACGCCTTTCTCCCGGCGACGCGCCGACTGCGGAGGCTGCGAGGAGCGGCCTGCTGAGACGGTAGTGGTGCTGCGTGTGTGTGTGTGTGTGTGTGTGTGTGTGTGTGTGTGTGTGTGTGTGTATTTAAATAATTCAGGATCTGGAGAAAGGGAGGATCAAACACACGATCCCAGGGGCTCTCCCTGGCTCAGTAACATCCAGTCGAAGGGGAACGGAGCGCGCCGGCACGCAGGGAGGCGCGGGGGCCACTGTGCGTCTGGCGCGGGCCGCTCGGAGCGCTCGGCTTCCTTTCCAGCCCGTAGCCCCCAGCAGCTCAGCGACACCGGCTAACGAGATACCAAATCCGGCAATGCAACGAAAAGCGCCCCGACTTAGTATTTGGGACAGAGACAACGCAGGGAGGCAGGTCCTGGCCGACAAATCGGAAGAGGCCTGCGGGAGTTAGCCGGATTAGGCTCTCCCTGTCCTACCCGCCCCCACTAATGGGGCCTTTACCTGCCACAGAGCCTGCTTGAACCAAAGGGGTTTGCTATCTCTTCCTCCTCCTCCACTTTCTATCCCCAGGCCTTCGGCCGGGCCTGAGAAAGAATCCAGACAACCCTTCTGCCCTTGTGTGACCTTCGGGGAAAAGAGGCGTGGGCGCCTGGGTCAAGTTCACGGACCTGGTCTGCGTAGTTTAGAGCAAGCGAAGGCACCGTTCACATTCTGACGAGAAGGGTTGTAAGCGATTGGGACGGCGTGGGGGAGAAACAAGCTGCGAGAAAGGACTTCCCATTTTAATCTATTGTCCCAGTCTCACATCCCCTCCCCCTCTCGCAGCCCTGTAGAGGAGAAATAATTAGATCCGAAAAGAAGCCTTTTATTGGGAAAAATGCGAAGGTCTCATGGAATGAACTTCCCACAAATGGTCTTTGGCACTTGGGTAGTTTTGCGTGAGTTCGGTGCCGGCCTTTTTGAAAGTTAAGGATTTACAGTATTCGGCACAATGGTTTCTGTGGAATTTGATTCAGAGCAAAAAAGATCGCATCTATACTGCTTTCCAAAAAGCTTCCGACTGAACACATTGAAATAATTTCCCCCAACATCCTGGTCCCTACCCTACTCACCCCACCCCCCCGACTTTTTTTAAAGGGCCTGATGCAAAATGATATTCTGCCCCTTAAAAAAAAAATCAAAGTGCAAAAAAAAAAAAACTATCCCGATTGCAACAAATAGAATATGCATCTTGAAACACTGAGCTACTTTAAAAACTTTTTATAAACACCCTCTTCTAAATTAAAATTTTTTTCAATGTGTATGTTATATAATTTTCAACCACTGTTAATAGTTACTTTTTGTTACCCTTCCCCTCAACCTAGTTATGTACAACCTAATTTGGTTTGAAAACATACATTTTCTGTGTCATAAGCAATTCCTCAATTTATTTTTAGATATCACAATATGCAATGAAAGAAATTGTCATAATTTAGAAAACTGTTTCCCTAAAGTTAGTCTTTTAGGCTGTCCCCATATTTACAGAGAGGAGTTTCAGCTGGACACAGCAGCTGACACCTATAATCCCAATACTTTGGGAGGACAAGGTGGGAGAATTGTTTGTGCCCAGGAGTTCGAAACCACCATGGGCAATATAGTCAGATTCTGTCTCTACATTTTTTTTTTTTTTTTTAATTAGCCAGGCATGGTGGCACCTGCCTGTAGTCACAGCTACTCTGGAGGCTGAGGCAGGAAGATCACCTGGGAGTTTGAGGCTGCAGTGAGCCTTGATGCTGCCATTGCACTCCAGCCTTGTCTACTCCAGCTTGGTCAACAGAGCAAGACCCTGTCTCTAGAAAACACATAAATAAAAAGAAGGATGTTTTTTCCTGATTAGAAAAGTAACACATTCTTATTATTAAGAATTTCAAGGCCAGGCGCAGTGGCTCAGCCTGTAATCCCAGCACTTTGGGAGGCCGAGGCGGGTGGATCACGAGGTCAAGAGATCGAGACCATCCTGGTCAACATGGTGAAACCCCGTCTCTACTAAAAATACAAAACATTAGCTGGGCACGGTGGCACGTGCCTGTAATCCCGGCTACTCAGGAGGCTGAGGCAGGAGAATTGCCTGAACCCAGGAGGCGGAGGTTGCGGTGAGCCGAGATCGCGCCATTGCCCTCCAGCCTGGGTAACAAGAGCGAAACTCCGTCTCAAAAAAAAAAAAAAAAAAAAAAAAAAAGAATTTCAAAAATATAAAAATAATTAAAAAGAAGGAAATAAAATTTACCCCATACACTACTATCCAAAGTTTACCAAGCTACTCTTTTGTTATATTTTCTTCAGTTATTTTTCCTTGCACATGTGCACAATTTCAAAACTGAGATTCTGCATGAATTTTTTTGTCTTGCCTTTTATTTAATGTAAGATTATGAACATTTCCCAGTGTTATTAAATAGTCTTCAAAAGCTTGGTTTTAATGATTGCATAGTATCCAATCCACCAAATGTGGTATCAAAAATCATTTCTTTAATTATTGATCATTTAGATTTTTTGTTTCTATGTTTACTTTTAAAATAATTCATAAGAGAGAAATTGTTGTGTCCCTAAGTATGTTTGATAGAGAGATGAGAATAGAATCCCCCTGGGATAGAATGCTTCAAAAATTCTAGGTTAAAAATTCCCCATTCTGAAATAGCCAGGTGTGGTGGTGCGTACCTGTAGTTCTAGCTACTCAGGAGGCTGAAGTGACAGGATTGCTTAAGCCGGGGATGAACTACAATGACACCACTTCACTCCAGCCTGGGCGACAGAGGGACACCCTGTCTCCTCTGTCTCTTTCTCTCTTTTTGAGACAGGGTCTTGCTCTGTTGCTCAGGCTGGAGTGCAGCGGTGTGATCACTGTTCACTGCAGCCTTGACCTCCCAGGCACAAGTGATCCTCCCCCTCCCACCTCAGCCTCCCCAGTAGCTGAGACTACAGGTGTTCACCACCATGCCCGGCTGATTTTTTGTATTTTTGGTAAAGATGGGGTTTTGCCATGTTTCCTGAGCTGGTCTCGAACTCCTGGACTCGAGTGATCCTCCTCCCTCAGCCTCCCAAAGTGGGAGGCATGAGCCACCAGGTCCAGCAGACACCGTCTCTTAAAAAAAAAAAAAGAAGAAGAAGAAGAAGACTGGGCACGGTGGCTCACGCCTGTAATCCCAGCACTTTGGGAGGCTGAGGCAGGTGGATCAGCTGAGGTCGGGAGTTTGAGACCAGCCTGACCAACATAGGGAAACCCCATCTCTACTATACAAAAAATTAGCCAGGCATGGTGGTGCATGCCTGTAATCCCAGCTACTCAGGAGGGCTGAGGCAGGAGAATTGCTTGAACCCGGGAGATGGAGATTGCAGTGAGCTGAGATCATGCCATTGCACTCCAGCCTGGGCAATAAGAGCGAAGCTCCGTCTCAAAAAAAAAAAAAAAAAGTCCCCATTGTTAGGAGGACATAAAAAGGGGGTCTTTTAAGGTGCTCAAAATGTTCCATGTTTTGATCAAGGTGGTGGTTATGTGCATGTATACATGTGTAAAAATTCATTAAACTCAACATTCAAGATTTGCGCCTTTTACTTTTAAAATTTTAACACTGCTCTCCCACCCTCTGAAAGCTTGTATCTGTTTACAAAGAAGAAGAGCAATGCAGGAAATAGGTGGAGGAAGCAAAGCAGGGGTGGAACCAACCCAAACTGGATGGGCTTACCCCTTGCTAGGGTATTATCTTTGGTTCGGAGACCAAAATATTCACCAAAAGTAAATATTTGACAGTTAGTGATGACGGGTTGTGGGGTGGGGAATGCTTGGCGTTTCTTCCCCACCCCAGTGCTAGCTCTTGTTAGATAGAGAGGATTTTTTCCTATTATGGTTGCACTTTTGTGGCTTTGACCTTCTCTAATGAGTAGAAGATGGATAAAAATAGGGTAGAAAATATTTTAAAAGAGTTAAAATGAACAGATACACAACTGAGTCATCTAACTGTCATGTGACATAGAAGTGGGATTTTAAAATAACTATTTTTCAGAAATAGATTTTTTTAAAAAAAAATTACTTTGTAATCTACTTTCGGTTAAAAATACAACAGTCAGAACTTGAGGACTGCAAGGACAGCTGCTCTCCCAGGTGACAATAAGGACCTGGAGGCACTGGAGAGGCGTCTGAGTCTGGTTTTATTGGCACTGTTGTGTGAGGTCAGTGGGACTGTGTGCAAGCCAGAGCGTATGTTTAATCCTTGGGATGCTGAGAAGGGGGAGAAGAAAAACCCTTTATGCTATTGGGCACCAGAGCTACTTCCTGTTTGTGCTTCAGACAAAGGACTGCTACAACGCTTCACACATTCATATTTAGTGATGACTTCTTATTTTTTATAGTTTTATTCCTTTTTCACTTAAAATCAGGATAAAGTTGGATTTTTAATATTTTATAAAGAAAGACATGAGACATCTTTTCGTGTCAAAAAATACTGTGGATGTTTTACAAAACAACTTTCCTTTTTCCAAGTATAACACATATCCAATAAAGTGTATTAATCTTAAGTGTATAGCTTGAAGAATAGTTACCTAGATAACCACCATTCAGAATAAGATAGAAAACATTCCCTCTATCCCTGTGGGTTCCCTCAGACCCTTTCCTGTATAATATTCCAGATGTAACTGCCATTATTTTATTTTATTTTAATTTTTGAGACAGAGTCTCACTCTGTCGCCCAGGCTGGAGTGCGGTGGCATGAGCTCAGCTCACTGCAACTTCTGCTTCCCAGGTTCAAACAATTCTCTTGTCTCAGTCTCCCTAGTAGCTGGGATTATAGGCTCCTGCCACCATGCCCAGCTAATTTTTGTATTTTTAGTAAAGACAGGGTTTCACTATGTTGGTCAGGCTAGTCTTGAACTCCTGACCCTAGGTGATCCACCTGCCTTGGCCTCCCAAAGTGCTGGGATTACAGGCATGAGTTAACATGCCTGGCTGTAACTGCCATTCTGATTAGTCTCAAATCCCCACATCTATTGACATTAATTTGTTTTGGCCGTTCTTGAACTTCGTATAAGTAGAATTACACAGTGCGTAATCTTTGGGGTCTGGTTTCTTCCATTCGGCAAAATGTCTGTGAGGTTAATTCATGTTGCTGTGTGCATTGGCAGTTTATTCTTTTTCTCTGCTATTCCATTGTATGAATATGCCACAAATGGTTTCTCCATTCATTGTTGATGAACATTTGAGTTGTCTGTATTTTTGGCTATTACAAATAAAGCTACTATTAATATTCTTGAACAGGCCTTTCAGTGAACAAATTGAATAATTTCCTCTAGAATTTCTGGGTGATAGGGTAGGAACTATATATGTTTAATTTACTACCTCTGTGGTGTTTTTAAAAGTTCAGTTATCTATCAGTCTTTAATCCCCACAAGCAAGTGGTCAAATTAAAGAACATGCTTGATTACATTTGTTTGGATTTCTCTCTCTCTTTCTTTCTGTTCCTAGTGCTTTTTCTTTTCTTTTCTTTTCTTTTTTTTTTTTTTTAAGGCGGGGCCTCATTGTGTCACCCAGGTCAGAGAGCACAGTCGTGCAATCTCGGCTCCCTGCAACCTCTGCAATTTCAAGCAATTCTTATGTCTCAGCCTCTCAAGTAGCTGAGATTACAGACATGTGCCACCATGCCCAACTAATTTTTTCTCTTTTTAGTAGAGACAGGGGTTTCCCTGTGTTGACCAGGCTGGTCTTGAACTCCTGGCCTCAAGTGATCCTCCCACCATGGCCTCTCAAAGTGCTGGGATTACAGGCCTGAGTCACCATACCTGGCCTCTTTCTTTCTTTTCTTTCTTTAACTTTCCAGTAAGTTTTATTATTAGTCATTATTCAGGGTCTCATGGTGGGGATCATTATGTATTCAGGTCCCCTTTTACCACCCTGGGAGAAGGATGGAGGACAGAGGAAAGGTGGGGTACAGCCAGTTCAGACCTTCCCAGGGAAATGTGCTTTCTGCCCAGTGGCTGTCCCAGGTGAGACTGAGGATAGGGACTTGTACACACGCTGGTACCATCACACACACAGACATTGTCCCCTTTAGCAGTCATTGCCTTCTGAAAGAGGTGGAAGTCCAGGTCATCCTGCCAGCAGTTCCCAGGCTGGTTCTGGTTGGGGAAGCTGCCATCAAAAGGAGCAGTCTTATAGGTTTTTTTTTTTTTTTTTTTTTTTTTTGAGACAGAGTCTCGCTCTGTCATCCAGGCTGGAGTGCAATGGCATAATCTCGGCTCACTGCAACCTCCACCTCGCAGGTTCAAACAATTCTCCCACCTCAGCCTCCCGAATAGCTGGGGCTACAGGCACCTGCCAGCATGCCCAGCTAACTTTTGTATTTTTGTAGAGACAGGGTTTCACTATGTTGGCCAGACTGCATGACCTCAGGTGATCTGCCCACCTCATCCTCCCAAAGTGCTGGGATTACAGGTGTGAGCCACCATGCCCAGCTGTTTTTGTGTTTCTTGATTTTTTTTTTTTTTTTTGGAGACAGGTTCTCATTGTGTTGCTCAGACTGCTGTGCAGTGGTACGATCATGGCTCACTGCAGCCTCAACTTCTTGGGATTCAGTGATACTTCTGCCTCAGCTTCCCAGGTAGCTGGGATTATAGGTGTGTGCCACACATTTTTTTTTGTATTTTTAGTAGAGATGGGGTTTCACCATGTTGGCCAGGCTGGTCTCAAACTCCTGACTTCAGGGGATCCGCCCGCCTTGGCCTCCCAAAGTGCCGGGATTATAGGCATGAACCACCATGCTCTTAAAGAAACCATTGATAACTCAGCAAAGATGCCAGTGTCTGACAGAACTGCTCAAATTTCTATGATGAGCTTATTTTGAAGTCTTGATGACTGGGATCCTTGGGACAGCAGAGATTTGTGTTTGCTGTGAGCATCAAGACTCATGGATCTGGTCCTCCCTATGATATCCCTCCATTGACCCCAGTCCTGGGGCACAGTCACACCTACAAGTTATGCCCTTGTAGATCTCACCAAACTCCCCCAAACGCAAACACAATGAGCAGGGCAAAGAAGAGCAGCGACTGAGGTTAATGGTCAGGGTCAGCAGGGACCAGGGGCCAAAGGGTTAGTGCCAGAAGGTAGAAGTGATTCTCCTGAGTCCTGATTTGGAAGCTGAGTTATGACTCAGGAAATTTATTGCCCCAGGGTCTTTTAACAAGAAGCGATCTATCTTCCCAGGCAGAACTTCCATTACTGGTGACAGGTGCCTGGAGCCAGCTTATTAAAAACCATCATTTCAACCCCCAAAGCGAAGGCCCCACAGTGTGTTGGAATAGAATGTTAATTTCTAGCTCCATATCATAATTTAGGACGTGGGGAGATATTATGAGGCATTTTAAAATTCAAGAGGAAGGAAACTTGGTGCTATTTCTGCACTCTGAGCCCAGGGAGCATTAGGATCTTTATTTCACAGGTCTCACTCCCCTTTACCAGCAGGTTAATACAACACGGCTCTGCCTGCTGCGGTGGGCTGGTCCTGCTCTGGCTCTGCCCTGGCCCAAGATAGAACTTGCCTTATTGCTCAGCAGCTGTGGCAGAATGGAATGAGCCCTGGACTTTGAGCCAACGGGTCGGATTCAAGTACTGCTGTGGTCTAGGGAAAAAGCCCTCTTACATTTGTATGACGCCTTTTCATTTTTCAAGTACTTGTGTACTTCACATCTTTTATCTCATGTATGGTGAGGTATGGGGAGAGGGAAAGAATGTCCGTTTTACAGAAAGCGTAAATGGATATCTTGGTGGCAGTTTCTTGTTATTGGAGGTGAGAGGTGTTCCCCTCATTGGCTTTTATTTATTTTTTATTTTATTTTATTTTGTTTGAGATGTGGTCTTGCTCAGTCACCAAGGCTGGCATACAGCGGCACAATCACCACTCACTGCAACCTTGAACTCCCAGGCTCAAGCAATCCTCCCACCTCCACCTTTGGAGTAGCTGGGACTGACTACAAGTGCATACCACCATGCTAGGCTAATTTTTTGTAGGGTTTCCCTATGTTACCCAGGCTGGTCTCAAACTCCTGTGTTCAAGTGATCCACCCACTTCAGCCTTCCAAAGTGCTAGGATTGTAGGCGTGAGCCACTGCTCCTGGGCCCCTCATTGGCTTTTGTCTCCAAATCTTTCTTATGCAGCTTTGAAAATAGCTCTGAGAAATTTGGATGGGAGGAAGAGGAGGTGTTGGGGAGACTGTTCGTGGAGATCTCTCAGGGATGAGCCAGTTTTTCTGCCTCCACAGAGCTTCTCTACCTGCGTGGTCGCCCAGGGGAACTTCTTGGCTGAATTATTCAAATTGTTAGTGAACTTTCTGTGTCACACAGGCCAGGGTGTGCTTAGGCACAGTAAAAGGGAGATCTAAGCAAATGATATGAATGGTCAGGTCAATAATTGGCCACACAATTGAACAAAGTACATCTTGTAGCACGTTGGTAGATATCCCATTGAAAATGCTTGGTATGGAAGCATGGGAAATGGGGAAGTTGGTTACTTAGACATGACAATGGCAGAGATCCCCCTTAGGTGTGAGGTTGAAGGATAATTTATAGCTGCATCAGAGCAAAATATTCATGGTTTTATGTTTTGATTTCTATCTTAATGATCTGCATGCATTTGACATGGTTGCCATGGAATGTCAGATGTTTCACAATGTATGTGGATGGTTTATGCTCTTTGACAATTTATAACAGTTAAATAAAATTGCCCTAAAAAGTCTTGTCCTCATGGGAATTTGGGGAGCACATGCTATGTCCCTCTTCCTGTCCCTCCTTACCCTGGCAGTCTACCTGATTATTTTCTTCAACTTCTTCTCCCCTTTATAAAATATTTGGATAAGGAACACAAACTCATCTAAATTTCCAGTTGTTTTAATATCTCAGTGATCTGTAGGAAAATAGGGCCTGTGTGACTAATTGAATTTTTCACCTAGATGTCTGGTGCCATGTGGTCTGAGGCTTGGGAGAGCTGAAAAGTTGGTTGTCAGGGGCCCTTGTGGCGTATGTGTACAGGTGACAATTAAAACCAGTGTTGGACTGGGCACAGTGGCTCATACCTGTAATCTCAACACTTCGGAAGGCAGAGGTGGGTGGATCACTTGAGGTCAGGAGTTGGCTATCAGACTGGCCAACATGGTGAAACCCTGTCACTACTGAAAATACAAAAATTAGCTGGGCTTGGTGGCACACACCTGTAATCCCAGTTACTCAGGAGGCTGAGGCAGGAGAATCGCTTGAGCCAGGGAGTCGGGGGTCGTAATGAGCCAATATTGCGCCACTGCACTCCAGCCTGGCAACAGAGCAAGACTCCGTCTAAAAACAAACATACAAACAAACCAAACCGCACACACACACACACACACAAATAAATAAAATCAGTTTTGCTTCATTCCCAGCTTGGCCCAAGGTGGGGCTCACTCTGTCTATAAGGGCTTTGGACCTAAGGATCAGCAGTCTGCCTTCCTAATGCTCTTTCTTTGAACAATAACCCATGGCTTTAAAACAAAGGATTCCCCATTACTGTGTAAAGCTACAAGGTACTTCCCAGAGGAGTGAGTGGCTCCTGCAACCCAGGTGTGAGTAATCAGAGACTGTTGTTTCGTTTCAGAGATATGATTTGGTTGATAGATGCAAGCCCTTTCTCAATAAAAACATTTTATTTGTCCCCGAGGTTTCCTTGGAAGCATATCAATATGCCCCATATACTATTTTTACTTTGAATGTTTCCATGGCCCAGAATCATTTTTGGCATAGCTGTTAGGTATAAGTGTGACTCTGGGCTGAGATAACTTCCTCCAACTTGGCAAGCGTCTTTCTTTCCTTCCTTCCTTCCTTCCTTCCTTCCTT
>NW_022436952.1:6868521-6916446 GCF_009761245.1 Sapajus apella | reverse complement strand
TCTCTCTCTTTCTTTCTTTCTTTCTTTTTCTTTCTTTCTTTCTTTTTAATAGTCCAGTGGGCCGGGCATGGTGGCTCATGCCTGTAATCCAAGCACTTTGGAGGCCAAGGCAGGCAGATCACCTGAGGTCGGGAGTTCAAGACCAGCCTGACCAACATGGTGAAACCCTGTCTTTAAAAAAAAAATTAATAGTCCATTGGTCTTTTATTTTTTTTTTTAAATACCTATTATGCCATGAATTCGTAGGGAGTAGGTTCCAGCAGCTCAGGTCCCTTCTCATTGGTTCTCACACAGTGCGCTTCTCTGGAGCAGGCTGGTGCTTCAGTTGAACCCAGGTACCTTTCTCTTTCGTGTCTTTCTTTTTCTGATCATTTTCCTTCACACGTTTCAGCAAGCTGTCTCGGCTCTTAGAGTGCTTAATGTGCTTAACATGCACATTAATGATCTTGGCAAGAATCTTGCCCTTGTTTGTTAATAGCAATGCCAACAGCATGCTGGAGAACAACGTAGACTCTTCCAGTTTGCCCTGATAACACTTGTGGGGCATTCCGTTTTGAACAGTACCCATTCTGTTGATGTCTAAAGTATTGCCTTCCTTATAGATTCACATATATGTGGCCAAAGGAACAACTCCATGTTTTCTACAAGGCCTAGAGAATATACATCGAGTGCCTCTCCTCTTTCCCTCTGTGTTCGTCATTTTGGTGAATTACTGGAAGATGGCAGTTCTGGACAAAAAGCGGCAAGGGTTTTTCTAGTGGCTGAGCTGAGCATGACATCTCTGCCACCTCGGCTAGTTAAAGAGGCAGAAGAGGCTCACGCTGTAGTTTCTACCATACCTCAACCTATATCCTCAACTTCCTAAAAGCAGGAAAGTGCTGCACTGCAGGAGAATCTGGTCAGAGAGGCAGGTGGGAATGAAGCATTTCCTCCATTCGTCTTGAACCCCCAAAGGGAGAGCAGAGCTCAGTAATGATACATCATCAATTCCCAATTACCTGAAATAAATTGTTCTGCCCTGGTCTTCTCCTGGTCTGGCTAATCTTTTTCTTTTTCTTCCTTTTTTTTTTTTAAGAGATGATGGTCTTCCTATGTTGCCCAGGCTAGATTTGAACTCCTGCATGCAAGCGATCTTCCTGCCTCAGCCTCCTGAGTAGCTGGGACTGCAGGTGTGTACTGATGCACCCAGCCTTGGCCAGCCTTAAGCCACACTGTAGACATCATGACTTCATCCTCTGGATCTCAGTCTTCTGTTGTCCTCAGCCCTGTTATGGTCGACTTCTTCTAACTGCAGGGAGCTAGAAGTCAGAGAAATGTGTGATCTTGTTTTCTCTGCCATGATGTTCCAAAGAGGCACCGGGGTACGACTGAGAGGCTGTGGAACTCAGCAGACCCTCTTCAGTCAGCCCTCATGGTATGTTGTCTGGTAAACTGACTTCAGGATAGAAGGTATGGCACAAGTGCCTGACTGTTCGTAGGTGCTGGACAAATGTGGGTTGAATGACTAAATAAATGAGGAGTGAATAAATCAATATATGCCACGAATACCGCCATACAGTTACAGAGTTACTACCAACAGAAACTACATTCCTAAGTGAAACTATAAATCATTTTTATAATAAAGTAAAAGTTTATCTGACATGTAGTTATCTTTCATTGGTAACCAAGAGATAAGATTTTAATGCTACCTTATAGCATTTCATGAAATGCCTGTCATATCACTCCACACCTTCTCTCCTTGGTCCTATCTGTCATTTCTTTAACCCAAACACTTCACTGTTCCCTTCTCCAAAGCCTTCAGAATAAAGCCTGAGCTCTGCATCATGGCCCCTGAGGCCATATAAGATCAATTCCTATTCGTTTTTCCAGGCTTAGCACCTCACACTGTGCAGTCCTTTCTTGTGATGTCTTCATTGATGCTGCCTCACTGAATCCTTCTAATAACGCGGGAGATAATTTTTATCCCGTTTCACAGATGAAGAACTGACTAGCTAGTAGGAGGTAGAACCAGGACTTAAATCCAGGTGGTGGACCCCAGTTCTCTATGTTTCACCACTGCACACGGCCCCTCCAGCTGTACCCTCTCCCAAACCCCTAGGCTTCTGCCTTTCGCTTCCTTGCATGTGCCAGAACTTTCTCACCTTGAGATCTCTGACCACATAAAACCCTCCCTTCCCCAGCTCTGTGTATGCAGAATCCCATCCATTCTGCAAAGTTCAGCTCAGACACCACCCCCCCACCATGAGTCCTCGGGATTGGATTTAATCTCCTCCCTCTTCTGTGCTCTCATTGTTCTTTGATTTTACTTATTTTATTTATTATTATTATTTTGAGATGGAGTCTCACTCTGTTGCCCAGACTGAAGTGCAGTGGTGCAATCTTAGCTCATTGTAACCTCCGCCTCCCAGGTTTAAGAAGTTCTCCACCTCAGCCTCCTGAGTAGCTGGGATTACAGGCCCAGGCCACCATGCTCAACTAATTTTTTGTATTTTTAGTAGAGATGGGGTTTCTTGGCCAAGCTGGTCTTGAACTCCTGACCTCGTGATCTGCCTGGCTCAGCTTCCCAAAGTGTTGGGATTACAGGCATGAACCACGGTGCGCAGCCAACTAATTTTATTTATTATTTTTTTGAGACAGGGTCTTGCTCTGTCACCCCAGGCTGGAATGCAGTGACACAAACGATGATTCACTGCAGCCTCAACATCCCGGGCTCAAGCAAACCTCCTACTTCAGCCTTCCACATAGCTGGAACTATAGGCACGCACCACCTCACCATGCCCAGCTGATTTTTTATTTTTTGTAGAGACAGGGTCTCACTATGTTGCCCAGGCTGGTCTAAACTCCTGGACATGAGTGGTCCTCCTGTCTTAGCCTCCCAAAGTGCTGAGATTACTGGCATGAGCCACTATGTGTGGCCGCCTTTATTTATTTAAAGGCATTTAGCCCTCTACAGCATGGCTGAATGTAGATGAGCCCGTTGGGCTTTGTCACTAGACTGTCTTCAGATCCTTGAATGTGGAGATTGTGCCTGTGTCTTGTTCACCCATGTATGTTCCACAGTGCCCAGGAGGCACATGGCACATGGTAATCGCTCTGTAGATATCCATTAATAAAATCAGGTTTTTATTATCAAGTGAAAAAAAAGTGCAGAATAGGATTATGGTAGTCTATCTTTTGTGTGGTAAGGGCGAAATAGAAATATATTATCACAGTAATTTTCATTTGCATAAAGACACTCTGGGAGGACATAGAAGAAACTATCACAATGGTTTCCCCTAAGCACAATGGTGAGGCCGGGAGAGGTGGAGACAGTGTGAGAGAAAGAGTTTTTTACTTTATACATTTTTACAGTTTCTTAAAACCATGTGAATGTATTCCTTTTAAAAATAAAAAAGGTAGCTGAAGTGGTTTAGACATCACGGCTATTTTTGACGCGGTCCCTGCACTTGTGACATGGCAATATCCACAAACTGTCACTAGCCTATCAACCCGATGGCAGGTGGCAGGGCTGCCCCTGTGTAAGGTGATAAAACTCTGCTTGATATATGGAAGGCCAGGCAGCGGGTGGGGAGGGAGGGAGGGAGAGAAACAGAATGGAAAGGGAAGGGTAAGAGAACAGAGTGAAATGTGGGGAGAAATAAGAAATGAGAGACAGGAAAAGAGATGGAGACAAGAGAGGGAAAAAAGGAGAAAATCAGACTTAAGAAGACAGAAAAAAGAGAGAATGAAAGAGAAAGCAAGTGTCTAGGAAAGGCTTGGAGGGAAACTCCAAAATCAGGCCACTTCCAAAAAATCTCACACACTGGGTGAGACAAGCCCATCCTACCAGAGGCCTGCTGGACTGTGAGATGAGGGTGAGGCTGCACATTGAGGGAGCAGAGTGTCATCAAACGTATGGTCTCAGCTGCTCCCCACCCGGATGTGAGCAAGTCCTCCCCAGGACCACCTCAACAGCATGAAGCGACAGAGCCAGGCAGGGTCCTCTGGGCTTCCATGGATCTTCTCAGGGCCCAATCCCAACTTACCTTCAGGAGTTGAATTCCCAAGGGCAGGTATCCTTGGTAGCCTGAATCATGCAACCTCAGGGGATAGTGTCCAGCAGAAACACGTCTGTCCTGCTCTTGGTAGTGGGGGTGATTGCCAGAGGACTGCCCCTGGCTTCAGGTTCCTTCCTTAACAGTTCTGGGGAGGTGTGGCTGGTACAGACTTGGCTTCAAAATCTCCTTTCCTGGGTGGAAAGCGTTTTGAAAAGGGAGTGGGAGGGAGACGGCAGGAGTTAAAGTTGGTGGTGGGAGAACTTTGGCCTTAAGGATGGATGTCCAAGTCCAGTCAAGATGAGGCTCCCTGTTCCCCACTCTGGACAATTTCCATTCCGTTGGCAGAACATCTGCAAAAGAGGAATTTAACAGCATTTTATTAAAGGGGTTAAAAAAAAGTCGCATTCCGACTTTTGCCCAGGGTGCCCTCCCTAACTAAAACCAGCTAGGAAGTTCTCTTCTGTCACCCACCACCTGGGTGCCTGGCTTCTATTCCCTTCTTCTACATATTTCTCTCAGTTAAAGTCCTGTCCTCAAGCTACACACTGGATTTTGGATGGAGGGGACATTTATTTTCTAGGGATTTTGAAGCCTTTCCACTCCTCCCTTTGGAGAGGGCAGAGAGTGTTGCCTGGCTGCTAATGGGAGAATGGGGACCTCAAAAGCCTCTGAAAGCAAGTAAGATTGTGTGCTCCTCCATTTAAATCTTACACAGTTTATACCTCCTTGAACTTTTAGGAATAACAGACACGAGTCTCCTTCTATGGCCATATGCTTCTCAGCCTCGCCTTTAGAGGCTTTAGTTCTTCTCTTACTCTCTGTGACCTTGCCCAGGTTATGACTCCTGAGATCATCTCCACTCCAGACCACTAGGATGCTGATTGAATTCATGTCTTCTCTGATTTCTCCTTTGACCTCCAAGCCCTTATTTCCTGCAGTCCTGAAACTTCCTTCCATCCTTCCTAGCCTGCCCTTGCTCTCCGCAGAGGTCTGCTGGGGAGGTGCTCTACTCTGATGTAGGAAGGCTTCCGAATGGTTAAAATAACTTTTCTTTAAAGATATACCCGACCTGCCTTTGTGGACCCAGCTGTCAAGGGCAGCGCCATGTCTGGATGTGAGCTGTATTTGCTGCGACGCAGCATGAAGGTGAGTCGGGGAGGATGTGGGGAGCAGTGTGAGGAAGAAGCAGAAATGGAGGAGCTGGAGACCCTAGATGAACATCCTAGATTTGATTTCTGTCTCTGCCCCAGGCCTCTGACCAGTTGGACCCAACATCTGGATGTAAGCTGAAAAAAAGAAATGAAAAAAGTGAGCTCATAATCCAGACATTTGGTTTGCATGCCATGAACATCTGGACACCAGAAAATATCTGGTTTGGGAACTATGGTTTTCAATTTCCTTTGAAATTTTGGAAACCTGTGGTCGTGTTGGATTGCCTGAAGACCTTAAACACATCTTTAACCCTTGTACATCGTTAGGGGATCCTTGTGTACACAGCACCATTATCTAGCTGATTCATACTTTTCAAGGCTTCACAGCAAGTAAAGGAAAAATCCAGAGTCCAAGAGATTCAGATCACTGAGTGTGGTTAGAGAAAACGCAACCTCTATTTACATCAGAGGACAAAGAGAAATCTCTAGAGAGCACTCTTCCCCTTCCCTCCCCACCCCCACCACTCAGGATATGTATTGGAACATGCTCTCCTTTGTCCATCAAGCAAATGAAATCCCAGACAGACTTGTGCTTGGATACCATGGCAGCAATGAAGCCGAGCTCGTGACCTTTAATAAGCTCTGCTTTATTGGCCATCCAGTAACCACCTAAAGAGCTGGTCCAGGAAATGAGGCAGGATCCAGGCCACTCTGGGCTCCGTACAGCCTTTTTTTTCCCCAAGAAACTGCTTCTCTTGACTTTGGAGTGGCTTTCCTAGCCCATATCTGACCTGAAGCAGGATGTAATCATTAGTTCCCTTGCCCAAATCTTCAATTCTGCTGTAACAGCATGATTCTTTTCCTCCTCTGGGAGGAGGCCAGGCTGGGCTAGAGATGACCTTGTCTAAATGATCTTGGAAAGTTTGGGCCCAGCAGGAAGATGCTGAGGTCTGACTCTGATGGGCAACATCTTCCTAAATGCCAGTTGAATGGCTCTGTAGATTCTTGCAGCTTCTCAGTTCCCTCTCCTACTAATCCCTCTCAGAATCCTTAGAACAACAGGTGACATTGTTATCATTTTTCTCATTTTTCAGGTAAAGAGACTGAGGCTCAGGGAAGTCACACACAATCAGCCTAGTCATGTAGCTTTTTAGCACTGGAGTCAGGCTCTGACCCCAGGCCCCCGGACTTGAAGCCATGTGCTCTCCATTCTACCCCAAGATGCACAATATCACTGTAGAGACAGGACCAGCCCTCATGAGGCAGGAGTAAATAGCTAAATGTGAGAGCAAAGAGAGAAGGGAGTTGGGGTAGTTATCGGAAGCTTCCATGAAGAGGTGCTACTTGGGCCTCAAAGAAAAAGCAGAATTTGGCTAGAGGAAGGGGAAGGCATTTCAGCCAGTGAATGGTGTGAACAAAAAATGTAGACAGTAATGGGCATGGCCAGTTCATAGCCCAACAGGAGAGTTGGTTGACTAATTATTGGTATTATTTCTTTTAATGCTTGAGTTTTATTTGAAAAGTTCCTTTTTCATAAAATCATCTAAATATTTAACAAATAATTTGGAACTTTTGACAGCATTCTAAATATAAACTTTTAAATATTCCTTCAAAACAGCAATATTCTTTCTAAAAACAAAAATGTGTGGGAAATAGATTTTTCCAAGCCAGAACACAGACTACCTTGCTTGAAATGCTATTTCTTTTTAAATTATTGGTATTCTGATTTCAAATAATAACCAGAAATGGGTGGACCTGAAAAACCCACAGAAGTGCCCCATAGAAAAGAGTTAGGCTTTGGCTACACCTGGAGAGCTCCGACACCCGATTAAAACTGTAACAGACACAGGATCTTTATTTGCCTGTATTTCTCACCTTGCCCCTCACTTCAATACTGGTAGAAGCCGATGCAGCACAGAAAATAAAGGGAAGCTGGGTACAGTAGTCCCAGCTACTCTTGAAGCTGAGGCAGGAGGATTGCTTGAGCACAGGAGTTGAGTCTAGCCTGGGCAACATAGTGAGACTCTAGCTCTAAAAATAAATAAGAAAGAAAGAGATGGGGGAGGAGTAAAGAGTAAGGAGGGGAAATAGTAAAGAAGCTAACCAAGACCCCCAAGACGCCCCCTTTCTACCACAGATACAGGTAGGCTCTGAGATAGGTCCAAGTTTGGGAGGGCAAAAGATTAGATTGGACAAGAGTTCAGAGGATTGATGTTAATATGAACACACACACACACACATTTGTAATTGAAAGTGACTGAAAACACTATGAATCTGCCTGAAATTTCATCTAGAAGAATGAGGCCACAGGCCAGATTGAAAGGGATAGCCGTGAGAAAGAATAAAATTGCTTTCTGCTTGCCCTCTTGTGAGTTTGGCTTGTTTAAAATCAGATACATGGTTTTAAAAACAAGAGTTTCCCTGCACCGAAAAAAAAGAATCAGACACAGAGAATTCCACTCCAGGAATATAGAGGAGCTGTACTTCTCCCTATTCCTCCTCCTAAATACAGCTAAGAACTCTGGACATTGTCTATACATTAGAAGACTAGTAAAGATACAAAGACCACAGGCTGGCTGTGGACCTGGGCTGAGGAACAACATGGTGGGGTATTCTCTTCATTTTCTTACGGTTTCATATATCCCAGGCTTGGAGCAGCAACCCAGAAATGCCAGTGGGTTCAGAAAGAAGAAGAAGAAGAAGAGGAAGAGGAAGAGGAAAATGAAGAAGAAGGAGGAGGAGGCGGCAGCAGCTGAACAAAAGTCTGCTCTCACTAGCCAAAGGACTAGGAAAGGGACAACCCAGCAAGACAGAAAACTTTGAAGACAGTAACTGTTCTGCTCCAGGCAAACACTACAGAAAAAACTGTGGTCCCAGCCACACTAGCAAAGGTTGAGTGAGAAGCCGAGACTTTCACATGCTTGAAGGTAAAGTTGTAACAAGGCCCCCCAGCACCTCTACTGAGTGGTGTAAGAGGAGGCCACTTCTCTGATCACAATGGAATCAAGGACTTTTATCCTTGCAGTCCTGTACCAACATCCCTGGATCCCACCCTCACCTCCCCAGTGTCAACCAGTATCAATGAAGTCTACACGGGAAAGCTACTCTTCATCTTCACCTGAAAGCAATGAGATGCCCTTCTCTCTTTCCACTAGAGTAGAGAATTACAGGGGTGAGTCACCACACCCAGCTTGGGAGGTAAGCTTTCTATATTTCACTTTACCTGGTAAAACCAGTACACTGTATTAAGCTATGTACATACAATGTAATACCTAGATAAGCGACATAAAAAGTTACATGTAGGCCAGGTTTGGTGGCTCATATCTATAATTCCAGCACTTTGAGAGGCTGAGGCAGGCGAACCACTTGAGGTCCGAAGTTCAAGACCAGCCTGGCCAACGTGGTGAAACCCGGTCTCCACTAAAAATACAAAAAAATTAGCTGGACATGGTGTCGGGTGCCTGTTATCCCAGCTACTCGGGAGGCTGAGGCATAAAAATCGCTTGAACCTGGGAAGCAGAGGTTGCAGTGAGCCAAGATCATGCCAATGCACCCCAGCCTGGGAAATAGAACAAGACTCTGTCTCAGAAAGAAAAAAAAAATAAAAAAGTGGGGAAAACAAACATAAAACAAAAAATAAACCAGCAAGGTTATTCCCTAACATATCAAAAATTACACTGAATGTAAATGGTCTAAATGCGATTAAAAGATTGATATCTAATTAAAAGACAGAGATTGATAGAGTGGATTAAAAACATGACCCAACTAGATGTGGTGCATAAGAAAGTCATTGTAAGTGTAGCAATAAAAGTAGGTTGGAAGAACAAAAGATGAAAAAAAGATATGTCTGGGAAACATTAAACAAAAGGAAGCAGGAGTGGCTATGCATATGTATGTGTGTGTGTGTGTATATATATGTGGTGTGTGTGTGTCTATGTATATGTCAGATAAAGTAGGCTTCAGAGCAAAGAAACTTTTCTAGAGACAGAGACATTGTGCAATGATACAAGAGCCCATTTAGCAAGAAAACGAATCATCCTAAATGTGTATGCACCAAACAATAGAGCTGCAATACATATGAAGCCCAAACTGTTAGAACAGAAAGGAAAGATAGAAAACTCTGCAACTGTGCTTAAAAACTTCGATCCCTCTCTCTTAACAATTGATAGGACAGCTAGACAGAAAATCAACAAGGATATAGAAAAGTTCAACAAAACCATCAACCAACAGGATCTAATAAATATTTATAGAACACAGCACCCAACAACAGCAAAATGTTCATTCTTTTCAACCACTCATGTAACACATTTCAAAACAGACCATATCCTGGGCCATAAAACAAACAGATGTAAAACGAACAATACCAAGCGTCTTCTCTGATCACAGTGGAATCTAGAAATCAATAACAAAAAGATAACAGAAAAATTTCCAAATACTTAGAAACTAAATACATTTCTACTTCTTTTTTTTTTTTTTGAGACAGAGTTTCACTCTTGTTGCCCAGGCTGGAGTGCAGTGGTGCGATCTCTGCTCACCGCAACGGCGCAATATCTGCTCACCGCAACCTCCGCCTCCCAGGTTCAAGCAATTCTCCTGCCTCAGTCTCCCAAGTAGCTGGGATTACAGGCATGCACCAGCACACCCAGCTAATTTTGTATTTTTAGAGCAGTGATTTGATCTTGGCTCACTGCAACCTCTGCCTCCTGGGTTCAAGCAATTCTCCTGCCTCAGCCTCCCAGGTAGCTGGGATTACAGGTGCCTGTCAACATACCTCGCTAATTTTTGTATTTTTAGTAGAGATGGGGTTTCTCCATGTTGGTCAGGCTGATCTTGAACTCCCTATCTCAGGTGATCCATCTGGCTTGACCTCCCAAAGTCCTGGGGTTACAGGTGTGAGCCACCCCACCCAGCCAACTAAACATACTTCTAAGAACTCCATGGTCTAAAAAGGGAAATCTCAAGACAAATTATATATGTATAAGTAAAAAATATTTTATATATAATGTATTTTTATATACAATATTTTATATATACAAGTTTATATATAAATATGTATTTTATTACATGTATTACATATATATAATATATACATTTATTTATTTATTTATTCTTTTTTTAGAGATGGGGTCTCGCTCTGTTGCCCAGGCTGGAGTGTAATGGCACTACCACAGCTCACTGCAGCCTCAACCTCCCAAGTAGCTAGGACTACAGGAGCACACTACCATGCCTGGCTGATTTTTGGATTTTTTGTAGAGATGGGGTCTCCCTGTGTTGCCCAGCCTGGCCTCCAACTCCTGGACTCAGGTGACTCACCTGCTTCTGCCTCCCAAAGTGCTGAGATTACAGGTGTGAGCCACTGCACCTGGCCAAGGGAAATTGTAAAATACATTGAAGCAAGTGAAATGAAAATATAAGGTAACAAAATTTGTGGGACACAGATGAATGAAATTTATAGCATTAAATGCACATATTAGAAAAGTAGAGGCCAGGTATGGTGGCTCACACCTGTAATCCTAGTATTTTGGGGGGCCGAAGTGGACAGATCGCTTAAGCCCAGGATTTTGAGACCAGTCTGGGCAACATGGTGAAACTCCATCTCTATAGAAAAAAAACCCAAAGACAAAAATTACCCAGATATTGTGGCATGTCCCTGTGGCCCCAGTTACTCAGGAGGCTGAGGTGGGAGGATCACTTGAGTTGAAGAGATCAAGGCTGCAGTGAGCTGAGATCACAGCACTGCACTCCAGCCTGGTTGACAGAGCGAGATCCTGTCTTAAAAAGAAAGAAAGGAAAAAAGAAAATAAATAAAAAGTAGAAAAGTCTTTCTCAAATCAATGATCTAAGCTCCTACCTCAAGAACCTGGAAAAAAATAAACCCGAAGCAAGCAGAAAGAAGGAAATAATAAGATAAGAGCAGGGCTGGGCATGGTGGCTCACACCTGCAATACCAACGCTCTGGGAGACCAAGGTGGAAGAATTGCTTGAGCTCAGGAGTTTGAGAGCAGCCTGAGCAACATAGCGAGACTCCATTTCTTTTCTTTCTTTTTTTTTTTTTTTAATAGAGGCGGGGTTTCACCATATTGGTCAGACTGGTCTCGAACTCCTGACCTCAAGTGATCCACCCACCTCGGCCTCCCGAAGTGCTGGGATTACAGGCGTGAGCTTCCATTTCTAAAAAACAATTAAAAATTAACCAGTCATGGTGGTACACACCTGTGGTCCCAGCTACTTGGGAAGCTAGGGTGGGAGGATCAATTGAGCCAAGGGGCTGGAAGCTGCAGTGAGCCATGATCATGCCACTGCCCTCCAGCCTGGGTGACAGAGCAAGACCCTGTCTCAAAAAAAAAAAAAAGCAGAAATTCATGAAATTGAAAATCAAAAAAAGAAACAGAAAACTGAAAAGAAAAAGAGAAAAGCAATGAAACAAGGAGCTAATTATTTGAAAAGATCAATAAATCTCTAGCAAGACTGACACATTTTAAAAGAGAAGAGAAATATATTAGCCATGAAACAAGAGATATCATATGGACCCTGTAGGCATCAAAAGGATAATAGGGAAACACTATGGGACTTAATAATAGGGAAATAAAAAGAAATAGAGAAGTGTCTTTGGAGGCCATTAGTCAGTCTCAGTAGGCCTCCAAAGCACTAGGTCCTTATCCCTGGAACCTGTAAATATTACCTTATATGGAAAAAGTCTTTGTAGATACGATTAAGTAAGGATTTTGAGATGAAATTATCCTAGTAGACCTTAAGTGCAATGACAATTGTCTTCATAAGAGAGAGACAGAGGGAGCTGTGGACAAAAGAGAAGGGAATGCAACCATGGAAGCAGAGAATGAAGCAAAGTGGCCACAAGCCAAGGAAAGTTGGTTGCTACCAGAAACTTGAAGAGGCAAGAAATGAATTATTCTGTAGAGCTTCTGGAAGGTGTGTGGTCCTGCCAATGCCTTGATTTGACCATTGATACTGATTTTGAACTTCTGGCCTCCATAACTGTGAGAGAATAAATTTCTGTTGTTTCGAGTTATTGTTTTGTGTTAATTTGTTGCAGCAGCTCCAGGAAATTAATATCTTCCCCCAAATCTCAACACACATAAATTTGGCAACATACATAAAATAATCCAATTCCCCCCAAAACATAAACTACCCCAGCTCATCAAGTATGAGTTTATATGTGTAGAGGGTTTTTTAAAAAGGGTATTAGTTTAAATTAATTTAATTTTAGGGTATTAGTTTAATTTGAATAGCCCTATAATGATTAAGAAAATTGAATTTTTATTACAAATGGAATTTGTAATAAAAGGCATCCTCCCTCCCTCTCAGTATCTCCTGATCCAGATTATTTCACTGGAGAATTCTACCAAACACTCAAAGAAGAATTTAAGTCTTCACAATCTCTTCCAGAGAACAGAAAAGAGAAGATGTTTTCCAATTAATTTTATAAGATGAATATTATCAAAACCAGATGAAGGCAATAGAAGAAAAAGAATACTATAGACCAATATTCTGCATGAATATAGAGGCAAAAATCCTTAACAAAATAGTACCAAATGGATTCCAGCAATACATAAAAAGAATTATACACCATGACAAAGTAAGATTTATTTCAGGGATGCAAGGCTGATTCAATATTCAAAAATTGGTCAATGTAATCCACCATGTTAACAGTATAAGGAGGAAAATCCATATAATCATATCAATGATGCAGAAAAGACATTTGAGAAAATTCAACATCCATTTAATAATTTTTAAAAAACTGTCCTTGAGCAGTGGCTCGTGCCTGTAATCCCAGCACTTTGGGAGGCTGAGGCAGGTGGATCACCTGAGGTCGCGAGTTTGAGACCAGCCTGACCAACATGGAGAAACCCCATCTCTACTAAAAATACAAAATTAGGCCGGGCTCGATGGCTCACGCCTATAATCCCAGCACTTTGGGAGGCCGAGGCGGGTGGATCACGAGGTCAAGAGATCGAGACCATCCTGGTCAACAAGGTGAAACCCTGTCTCTACTAAAAATACAAAAATTAGCTGGGCATGACGGTGCATGCCTGTAGTCCCAGCTACTCAGGAGGCTGAGGCAGGAGAATTGCTTGAACCCAGGAGGCGGAGGTTGCGGTGAGCCGAGATCGCGCCATTGCACTCCAGTCTGGGCAACAACAGCGAAACTCCGTCTCAAAAAAAAAAAAAAAAATACAAAATTAGCTGGGCATGGTGGCACATGCCTGTAATTCCATCTACTAGGGAGGCTGAGGCAGGAGAATTGCTTGAGCCTGGGTGGCGGAGGTTGCAGTGAATGGAGATTGGGTCATTACATTCCAGCCTTGGCAACAAGAGCGAAACTCTGTTTCAACAAAACAAAACATCTCAGAAAAAATAGGAATAGAGGGGAATGTCCTCAACTTAATAAGAAGCACCTATGAAAACCCCATTAACATTATACTTAATGGTGAACGACTGAATGCTTTGCCCCTGATACTGGGAATAAGGCACCACTTTTATTCAACATAGTGTTGGTAGCTCTAGTCCATGGCCATAAGGTAAGAAAAGGCAATAAAAGATTGGCAGTGAAGAGATGAAGAGGCAAAACTCTTCCTACTTGCAAATGACATGATTATATTTACAGAAAATCCCAAGGAGTCTGCAAAACAAACAAGCCTCCTAGAAATAAGTGAATTCAGGAACGTCACAGGGTGCAAGATAAAGAGTAGGCTGGATGTGGCGGCTCATGCCTATAATCCCAGCACTTTGGGAGACTCCATCTCAATACAAAAACTGGCCAGTCATGGTGGCGTGTGCTTGTAATCCCAGCTACTCTGGAGGCTGAGGCAGGGCAATCACTTGAGCCTGGGAGATGAAGGCTGCAGGAGCTATGACTGTGCCACTGTACTTCAGCCTGGGTGACAGAGTGAGACTCTATTTCAAAAAAAAAAAAAAAAAAAAAAAATTTTAGAAAAAAAATAGAAGAAAATCTTCGAGGTCTAGGACTGAGCCAAGAACTCTGAAACTTGACGCCAGAGTACAATCTATAAAAGAAAACTTGATAAGTTGGACATTATCAAAATTTAAAACTTTTGTGAAATAATCTGTAAAGAGACAAAAGATGAGCAACAGAGGAGAAAATATTTGCAAACCACTTATCCAACGAAAGACCAGTAAATAAAATATTAAAGAACTCTAAAAATGCAACAATAAAAACACAAACAATCCAGTTAGAAAATGGACAAAAGACATGACATTTCGCAAAAGTGGATATACAGACGGCAAGTAAGCACATGAAAGGCGTTCATGGCCGGGCGCGGTGGCTCAAGCCTGTAATCCCAGCACTTTGGGAGGCCGAGGCGGGTGGATCACGAGGTCAAGAGATCGAGACCATCCTGGTCAACATGGTGAAACCCCGTCTCTACTAAAAATACAAAAAATTAGCTGGGCATGGTGGCGCGTGCCTGTAGTCCCAGCTACTCAGGAGACTGAGGCAGGAGAATTGCCTGAACCCAGGAGACGGAGGTTGCGGTGAGCCGAGATCGCGCCATTGCACTCCAGCCTGGGTAACAAGAGCTAAACTCCGTCTCAAAAAAAAAAAAAAAAATCCTAGAAAGGCGTTCATTGTCATTAGTCAGTAGGGAAATGTAAAATAAAACCATAACGAGATATGACTACACACCTATCAGAATGCTAATATTTTTAAAAGTGACAACACCAAATGCTGGTGAGGATGTGGAGAAATCAAGTCACTCACACATTGATGATGGAAATGTAAAACGATACAGCCACTCAGGAAACGGTTTGTATGTTTGTTTGTGAGTGTTTTTGAAACAGGGTCTGTGCCACCCAGGCTGGAGTACAGTGGCACAATCACTGCTCACTGCAACCTCTGCCTCCCAGGCTCAAGCGATCCTCCCACCCCAGCCTCCCAAGTAGCATGGGACAACAGGCATGCACCACCATGTGCAGCTAATATTTTGTATGAGATGGGGTTTTGCTGTGTTGCCTAGGCTAGTCTTGGAACTCCTAGGCTCAAACAATCTGCCCACTTTGGCATCCCAAAGTGCTAGGATAATAGGTGTGAGCCATCACGCCCAGCCAGCAGTTTCTTAAAAAAACTAAACATGGAACTACCATATGGACTCTTGGGAATTTATTCCAGAGAAATAAAAATTTATGTTCACAAAAAAACATACATGAGTGTTTATAGCAACTCTATTCATAACAGCCAAAAACTGGAAACAACTCAAATGTCCGTCAATGGCTGAATGATTAAACAAACTGTAATACATCCATACCATGGAATACTACATAGCAATAAAAAGGAATGAACTGCTGACTCGGGCAACAAACTGGATGAATCTCCTGAGAATTGTGCTGAGTGAAGAAAGTCAATCTCAAAGGGTTACATACTGCTTGATTCCATTATATATATAACATTCTTGAAAAAAAATTATAGAAATGGAGGACAAATTAGTAGCTGCCAGGAGTTAAGCAGGGAGCAGGAGGCGGGGCACAATGGCTCACACCTGTAATCCCAGCGCTTTGGGATGCCAAGGTGTGAGGATTGCTTGAGCGCAGGAGTTTGAGATTAGCCTGGGCAACATAGGGAGGCCCAACTCTAAAAATAATCTTTAACGACGTCCACTGCGAGAATGAAGACCATTCTCAGCAATCAGACTGTCAACATTCCAGAAAATGTCCCCTCTGAAGGGGGGCACAATTACTGTGAAGAGCCCCAGAGGAACTCTGCAGGGGGACTTCAATCACATCAGTATAGAACTCAGTTTTCTTGGAAAGTAAAAAAAAGAGGCCCCAGGTTGACAAATGGTGGGGTCACAGAAAGGAGCTGGCTACCTTTTGGACAACTTGCAGTCACGTACAGAATATGATCAAGGGTGTTACACTGGACTTCTGTTACAAGATGAGGTCTGCGTATGCTCACTTCCCCATCAGTGTTGTTGTCCAGGAGAATGAGTCTTCTGTTGAAATCCGAAATTTCTTGGGTGAAAAATGCACCCTCAGGGTTTGGAGGAGGCCAGGTGTTGCTTGTTCAGTATCTCAAGCCCAGAAAGGTGAATTAATCCTTAAGGGAAATGACACTGAGCTTCTTTCAAATTCAGTGGCTTTGATTCAGCAAGCCACAACAGTTAAAAACAAGTATATCAGGAAATTTTTGGATGGCGTCTATGTCTCTGAAAAAGGAACTGTTCAGCAGGCTGATGAAGAAGATCTATGAGTTGTCCAGCTCCAGAAACAAGATCCTGGATGATTCCTAAGACCTATTTGTGATATTTAAATGATATAATAAAAGACCTATTGATTTGGAAATAATAATAATACTTTTAAAAAAAATTAGCTGGGTATGGTGGCATGAGCCTGTGATCCCAGTTATACAGGAGGCTGAGGCAGGAGGATCGCCTGAGCCCAGGAGGTCAAGGCTGCAGTTTGCTGTGATCGCACCATGTGATCACCAGCCTGAGTGACAGAATTATTTCCTGTCTTAAGAAAAAAAAAAAAAAAAAAAAATAGCAGGAAGCAGGAGCAGTAAGGAAATGGAGGAAATGGGGGTACCTATAAAACGGGAACATGAGAGATCCATGGTGATGGAACAGTTCTATATCTTGACATATCAGTGTCAGTATCCCAGTTGTGATATTATGCTGTTAGCCTCGTCTACGGTGAGAATGAAGACCATTCTCAGCAATCAGACTCTCGATGTTCCAGAAAATGTCAACATTACTCTGAAGGGACGCACAGTTACTATGAAGGGCCCCAGAGGAGCCCTGCGGAGGGGCTTCAATCACATCAAGATAGAACTCAGTCCTCTTGGAGTTTTGCAAGATGTTCCCATTGGGAGAAATGGCTACAGGGCACACTGGATCTCTGTACATGGGATTTTTTTTTTTTTTTTTTACAATTGCATGTGAACCTATAATTATCTCAAAATGAAAAGTTTAATTAAAAAACAAACCGGGGAAGCAGTTAATGGTACACATGCTGAGTAGTGGGATGAATAAACGTGACAGAGCAAGTATTATAAATTGTCAAAGGAATAAGGTAGGAGGTAGATATGGGATGTTTCCTGTAAAACGTTTAACTTTTCTGTATGTTGAAATGTTTTCATAGTAAAATGTTTAAGAAATAAAAAGTAAGCCCAAATAGTGCAGGAGACTTAAGCAACCTGGAAATCCTGTTCCTCTAGGCCTCCTTTTACTTCTCAGAGGCTATCATTACTAATTATTTATTGTATATCTTTACAGACGTTTTCTCTGAATTTGCAACCACACTTAAAATCTTTTCTTAGGTTGGGCGTGGTGGCTCACACCTGCAATTCCAGCACTTTGGAAGGCCGAGGTGGGTGAATCGCTTGAGCCCAGGAGTTTGAGACCAGCCTGGGCAACATGGCAAAACCCCGTCTCTACAAAAAATACAAAAATTAGCTGGGTGTGGTGTTGCACAGCTGTGGTCCCAGCTACTCAGGAGGCTGAGGTGCGAGGATTGCTTGAGCCCAGGGGTTTGAGGCTGAGATGGAGCCACTGTACTCCAGCCTGGGCAACAGAGCAAGACATTGCTTCAAACAAACAAAAAACCTCTTTTCTGAAAACACTATATGATATTTTACCTTCTGTTCTGCAAATGTCTTTAATAATATGCCAAGGATACTTTTCTATGCAGTATATAGAGAGCCTGCTCTTTTAACTGCTATGTATACTTTCTGGTGTGGATATGCCATTATTTATTTAACATTACAGTTTTCTGCTAAACTTTTTCTCACAGAAATGATATAGACACAAACACATAAAGTAGAATTCTTTACTTCTCCTCCTCCTACCCCACTCCAAAAAGCATAAGGGCATAGAGGTTGGTAAGAGACCTAGGCCTAGCCAATTGCATTCCATTGCCTAAAGGAAAGATGGCCTTTTTAGCTAACATTGGGACAATAAGGATGACATGAGCTTGGAGTTATCTGAAGCCAAAGGAAAGCAGAGCTGAGAAACGAAGGGAGGGAAGGAGGGTGAGAAGGAGAGAGGAAAGGACACAGAACCATTAAGGGCAAGCTAATCAGGTCATTGAACCCTTGAATTCAATAGCACCTGCAGCTCCCTGAACGTTTCAGTTATGTCAGAAAATAAAGTCTATCCTTAATTCCCTTAACCTGGTTAGAGTTGCAACCCAAAACCCTGCTTAACCTATAATAATATGTATCTTATATGCAATCAAATATATGCACATATAGAATATATTCTGTTCTGTGTACTATTCCACTACCCAGCATTATTCAAGCTATCTGTAAACAAGATATTAAAATGGAAATTTTCAGCCAGGCGTGGTGGCTCAGGCCTGTAATTCCAGCACTTTGGGAGGCTGAGGTGGATCACCTGAGGTCAGAGTTTGAGACCAGCCTGGCCAACATGTTGAAACCCTGGTCTCTACTAAAAATACAAAAATTAGCCAGGCATGGTGGCACACGCCTGTAGTCTCAGCTACTCGGGTGGCTGAGGCATGAAAATTGCTTGTACCTGGGTGGCAGAGGTTACAGTGAGCCAAGATCACACTACTGCTCTCCAGCCTGGGCAACAGAGGAAGACTTCGTCTCAAAAAATAAATAGGCTGAGCATGATGGCTCAAGCCTATAATCTCAGCACTCTGAGAGGCCGAGGCAGGTGGATCACCTGAGGGAGGTCAGGAGTTCGAGACCAGCCTGGCCAATATGGTGAAACCCCGTCTCTCCTAAAAATACAAAAATTAGCCGGGCATGGTGGCAGGCGCCTGTAATCCCAGCTACTTGGGAGGCTGAGGCAGAAGAATTGCTTAAACCCAGGAGGCAGAGGTTGCAGTGAGCTGAGATCACGCCGCTGCACTCCAGCCTGGGCAACAGAGCAAGACTGTGTTTAAAAAAATAGATAAAATAATAAATAAATAATAAAATGGAAATTTCCATTAAGCATTAATATACATTAGTTGTAAAACAATGTGATATGTGAAGTCACTATATGCAAACTTTCAAAAGAAATAACCTTAAGAATCTGCTACAAGGGCCGGGTGCAGTGGCTCACGCCTGTAATCCCAACACTTTGGGAGGCCAAGATAGGAGGATTGCTTGAGCCCAGGAGTTCAAAACCTGCCTACTTAACATAGAGAGACTTTGTCTCTACAAAAATATATAAATAAATAAATAATTAGCTGGGTGTGGTGGCAAGCACCTGTAGTCCCAACTACTGGGCAGGCTGAGCTCAGGAATTCGAGGCTGCAGTGAGCCATAATTGTGCCACCGCACTCTAGGCTGGGTGACAGAGACCCTGTCTCAAAAAATAAAAACTGTTACAGGACACTCGAACCTCCCCCCTTACCTTGAGAATATGAGTGGTCCCAACTGGAGCTTTGTGAGGCAATTATCTATGGGAAGAGGTAGGCCTGCATTGTAAGCTCCCCTCCCAATGTTGGGGGCACCAAACTCCCTGCCAGTAAGACTCAGAGGCACCTTTTGTGTGTCTGGGAGGAAGTGTGTTGCAGGCTAGGAAGCCACAAAGTGGACTGGAGTGGAACTGCTACCTAAGTCACAGTGACTCTCTGACTGCTCCTCTCACCCGCAGGTGACAGCCATTTTGAGCAGTGGGACCCTGTTCCTCCAGTCCCAGAATTCCTTTCTATAAAATGTATAATAGAGACAAAAAGCGGGGGGGAAAAAGCCCTCTTTAGGTGGCTGAATCTGGAATGTCGCATTCCTCCATTGAGATTTGGAGGTGGGAGGAGCTGGTCTGCAGAGAAAAAAAAAATGCATCAGACCTGAAGAAAAAAAAAGCAGAGATGAGATCGCAGAGAGGAGATCTGGATTGAATGCACTCTATTTTCTTTTTATCAATTCTCCCTTTTTTTTTTGTTCAAGATATATATATATATGTATTTTCAAGCTATGTATATATATATGTATATGCTGGAGCTAAGTATATCTGCACAGGCTGGAGTGTAGTGGTGCAATCATGGCTCACTGCAGCCCGAACTCTTAGGCTTAGCCTCCCTCAGTAGCTGGGACTACTGGCTGGGACTGTATATATATATTTTTGAGACAGGGTCTCACTCTGTCACTCAGGCTGGAGTGCAGTGGTGCAATCATAGCTCACCGCAGTCTTGACCTCCTGTGTTCAAGGGATCCTCCCACTTCAGCCTCCCAAGCTGAGACTACAGGTGCACACCATCATGCCCATCTAATTTTTTTGTATTTGTAGAGACGGGGTTTCTCCATGTTGTCCAGGCTGGTCTTGAACTCCTGGGCTCAAGCCATCTGCCCGCCTCGGCCTCCCTCAGTGCTGAGATTACAGGTGTGAGCCACCAAGCCTGGCTAGGCTATCTTGTTTTTCGTACAATTTATGGGGTACATGTGAAATTTTATTACATGTATATAACACATAGCAATCGAGTCGGGGTTTTTAGGGTGTCCATACCCCCGCTACAATACATTTTTGTTAGCAGCAGTCACCCTAACTGTATGTTTGTGCCCTTTAACCCACTTCTCTTCATCCTCCCCCTCCCCCTAGCTTGTTTAAGCTATCTTGAGTTGGTTTCCGGTGTTTCAACAAGGTTCCTAACTAATGCAACTGCTAACATTCCTTAATCCTTTGTCAAATACCATTTGGCGTCTTCCATTGTCACCTACTCTGCATTTACTCTCAGGTCTCCCTGAGCTCCTCCATCCATGCACCCTCCTCCTCCTTCACATTCGGGGAGCCCTTCATAATTTATGTCGTGCTTTCACATATGCTATCTGTGATGGTCCCAGTAATCCTGTGAGCTAGTTGTTCTTATTTCAGTTCAACAGTACCTTACTGAGTACCTACTAAGTGCCAGGAACCAAGCTGTAGAGTTCATTTGCCTGTTCTACCCTAGCATGAGTACACAATCCCTCTCCAATCTTTGGGGCTCAGCCAGTTGTGGTGGCTCATGCCTGTAATCCCAGCACTTTGGGAGGCTGAAGTGGGCAGATCCCCTGAGGTCAGGAGTTTGAGACCAGCCTGAACAACATGGTGAAACCCCGTCTCTACTAAAAATACAAAAATTAGCCGAGCGTGTTGATGGGTGCCTGTAATCCCAGCTACCCAGGAGGCTGAGGCAGGAGAATTGCTTGAACCCAGGAGGCGGAGGTTGCAGTGGGCCAAGATCATGCCACTACACTCCAGCCTGGGCTACAGAGCAAGACTCCATCTCAAAAAATAAAAATAAAATAAATAAAATAAAATCTCTGGGGCTCATATACAGACTCACTCAAACATGCAGGACTGGAGGCCCACATATCCGTACTGAATATATTTAAAATATGTAAACCAAGTTAACAAGCTGCTAAATAAGAACTGTCTTCTGAGCTTGGTGTGGTGACTCATGTCTATAATCCCAGCACTTTGAGAGGCCGAGACGGGATGATTGCTTGAGCCCAGGAGTTCAAGACCAGCCTGGGCACCATAGTGAGACCCCATCTCTGTTCAATAAATAAATAAATAAGAACGGTGTTCTGTCCTGCGTTGACAGGTATGGCCAGAGTCAAATTTACACTTTCGGATAACTACATCTATCCCCTTTCTCTTTACACTCAATTCTATCCTAACTTTGAGGGGTCTCACAGGCACGTGTGCAGACATTTTAGTTTGCACAACCAGCCTCTATCCATACCTGCTGCAAACAGCTGCTCTTTGGTTATATCTTGGGCTTAAGAGTGCATATGGCAGCAGTAACCCTCACCCCCCACCCATCCAGAATGTAGACCTATTAAAGAGACCTGCACAGGTTTTGGGCCACTTGGGCAGCAAACTCCAGTGTCCCAGGTACCTGGGACATGGTCTAGAGTTGGGAGGTGCTCAGAGGGTGAGGGGCCCTTCATTTTGCTTCACAGGCCTACCTAATTGGCAAGGGCTATCTAGAAGAAGGGTGAAGCAAGGCCCTCCAAAGGGTGGGTCCTCCTGCCTGGTTCTAAGATGAGCCCTGGAGTTTAGAAGTGTTCAGTTTTCAGAGAGATAATATGCTGCACTCACTGCACATTATTAATTTCCCCAGTGGGGTCTGGGGAGAGCTTAAGCAAATATGTTAGCACTTCTGCAACAAAATACGTTAATATTCATTCTAAGTGAATGAAATAAAGACTATAAATAGTCTTTATAGATGCCTCTATAAATTTCTCATGTCATTTCAAGTCAGATTTTGCTGCCACATGAGTCTGTGCCAAACTGGCCTCATGTCTGTAATTCTAACACTTTGGGTGGGTAAGGCAGGAGGACTGCTTGAGCCTGGGAGTTCAAGACCAGCCTGGGCAACATAGCAAGACCCCGTCTCTACAAAAAGTAAGAAAATCAGCTGGGCACAGTGGCACACACCTGTAGCCCTAGCTGCTTGGGTGTCTTAGGTTGGAGAATCCGTCGAGCCTAGGAGGTTGAGGCTGCAGTGAGCTGTGATCATGCCACTGAACTCCAGCCTGGGTGACAGAGAAAGGCCCTGCCTCAAAAACACCACCACCACCACCATCACCACCACCAACACACACACACAACCTTTCGATTTTCAGAGGTTTTGAGGTTTCAGAACTTGGAGAGAAGGAGTTGTGGAACTATAATGGAGTTGTAACATAGTCACTGCTATTCAATTGATGACACATTTCTAGCCTTTCTTTCAACTAAGTGTAGCCATGTGGCTAAGCTCTCAGCAAGAGAATCTGAGCAGCAGTGATGAGGGCTGCTTTGGGTCTGAGCTTTCAGGCACCAGGCATATATTTTCCCACAGTCTCTTCCCTCTTCCTCCAACGTGGAAGGCAGATGTACCTGCTATCCAGCTTCTGTCAAGCAGATGAGGACAGGGTCCTTATATGTGTGAAACAACAGGCTGGAAGGAACTAGAGTCCTCAGATGGCCATGTGGGGCAAGAGCCTTACCAATCTGTACTGCTCAGCTATGGGGAGGAAAATGAACTTCTGTCCTTCCTTAAGTCACTGTAATTTCTTATTCTTTTTCTTTTTCTTTTTTTTTGGAGATGGAGTCTCACTCTGTTGCTCAGACTGGAGTGCAGTGGTGTGATCTCAGCTGACTGCAACCTCTGCCTCTCAGGTTCAAGCAATTCTCTGCCTCAGCCTCCAGAGTAACTGGGAATACAGGCATCTGCCACCAAGCCTGGGTAATTTTTGTATTTTTAGTAGAGACAGGGTTTCACCATCTTGGCTAGGTTGGTCTCGAACTCCTGACCTCGTGATCCACCTGCCTCAGCCTCCCAAAGTTCTGGAATTATAGGTGTGAGCCACCATGCCGGGCCTGTAATTTTTTTTTCTTTTGTAAAGATGAGGTCTCACTATATTGCCCAGGCTGATCTTGAACTCCTGGGCTCAGGTGACACTTCTGCCTTGGCCTCCCAAAGTGCTGGGATTACAGGCGTGAGCCACCACACCCGGCAAGTTGCTGTATTTTTGAGCCTCCAGACCCCTTAGTCTTGAACTAATTAATATAAGAGACAAGTGCTTGGCATATTAAAGATGGAAAAGATACAGTCCTTACCCCCAAGGGATGATAAGCATATTTCAAGTAAGGGAAACCAACTCATATGCATAGAGACTTTCAGTGAAATGCCTGCTGATACGGCCACCATGGAAGAACACAGGCCTACCTGAGGGCTTCAGGGAAAACTTCCTTGCATAGATGGCAGCTTAGCTGGAGTGTGAAGGTTGAAGAGAGGTTGGTCAGGTGAGAAAACGGAAAAGGGTATATTATGGGTTAAATTGTGTCCCCCTCCCACAATAGACATGTTGAAGTCCTAAATCCCAGTACCTCGAAATGTGACCTTATTTAGAAATAGGATCATTGAAAAATGTGGTGGCTCATGCCTGTAATCCCAGCACTTTGGGAGGCTGAGACAGGAAGATCACTTGAGCCCAGGGTTTGAGATCAGCTTCAGCAACATAGTGAGACCCCATCTCCACAAAAAATAAACAAAATTAGCGAGGCGTGGTGGCACACATCTGTGGTCTCAGCTCCTTGGGAGGCTGAGGTGGGAAGATTGCTTAAACCCGGGATGTTGAGGCTGCAGGGAGCTTCAACAGGGCTATAATCCAATACGATTAATGTGCTTTTTTGTTTTTATTTTGGGCTGGAGTGCAGTGTGTAATCACAGCTCACTGCACAAGTGATCTCTGGGGCACAAGTGATCCTTCTGCCTGTCTGCCGAGTAGTTGAGACTAGAGGTGCACTACTAAAGCCTGGCTAATTTTTGCATTTTTGTGGAGAACAGGGCCTTACCATGCTTCCCAGGCTGGTCTTGAACTCGTGGCCTCAATCCTCTTGCCTCGGCCTCCCAAAGTGCTAGGATTACATATGTGAGCCACCATGCCTGGCTGAGTGTCTTTTTAAGAAGAAAGAAATTTAGACACAGAGACAGACACGCAGGGATAATGACATGTGAAAACACAGAGAGACACAGACTCAGGGACGATGGCCACATGAAGATGACCACATGAGTTTGGAGCTGTGCTATACAAGGAATGCCTGGGCCTACCAGGAGCTGAAAGAGGCAAAGACGGAGCCTCCCCTGGAAGTTCTGGAAGGGACATGGTCCTGCCAACCCCTTCATTTCAGACTTCTAGCTTCCAGGACTGTGAGAGGATAAATTTCTGCTGTTTTAAGTCATGCACTTTGTTACTTCAACCCTAGGAAATTAATACAGGGTGTATCAGGCATCAGCAGAGGCAGAGCAGTGAGAAACAAATAACATGGTGAATTCAAAGAGATTAGAGGCAACTCCGTATTTACAGCCATAATGTGCAAGGCAAGGCATGTCCTGCAGTGTTTCTGGAGAGTGGCAAAAACCCACTCACCACATGTATGATATGTAACTTTAAAAAGTAGGAATGAAAAATGCAAAGAAGAATGATCACCAAAATAACTTGGTTCTCTCACGGTGATAAAATTTTAGGCAATGTTTATATTCTTTTTATTCTTTATTAGTTTTAAAAATGATCATGTCTTTTGTTGTTGTTTTCTTTGAGACAGGTCTTATTCGGTCACACAGGCTGGAGTGCTGTGGCAGGATGTCCGCTCCCAGCAGCCTTGACCTCCTGTGACTCAAGCTGTCCTCCCATCTCAGTCTCCCGAGTGGCTAGGACAACAGGTACGTGCCACCATGTCTGGCTATATTTAAAATTTCTTGTAGAAATGAGATCTCACTGTGTTGCCCAGGCTGGCCTCAAGCAATCCTCCTGCCTCAGCCTCCCAAAGTGCTGGGATTATAAGCATGAGCCACCATACTCAGCCGATCATGTACTTTTAATACAATCAGAAAATAATCTATTTCATTCAGAAAAACAAAGGCAGATGGTTGCCAGCAGTGAGGACCGTAGATTAGGGAAGCAGGACTAGAAGCAGAGACACCAGCTAAGAAACTATTGTAGGCCAGGTGCAGTGGTTCACGCCTGTAATTCCAGCACTTTGGGAGGCTGAGGCAGGCAGATTGCTTGAGGTCAGGAGTTCAAGACCAGCTTGGCCAACATGGCGAAATCCCGTCTCTACTAAAAATACAAAAATTACCTGGGCACTCCAGCCTGAGCAACCCCGCCTCCACTAAAAATACCAAAATTAGCTGGGCATTCCAGCCTGGGCAACAGAGCCAAGACACTGTCAAAAAAAGAAGAAAGAAAAGAAAGAAGGAAAGAAAGAAAGAAAAAGAAAGGAAGGAAGGAACTATTGCAATGTTCCAGATCTGTGAGGAGGGCCTGAGCTCAGAAAACAGAAGTAGCAACAAACAAGGAGATATTTAGAAGGTAGAATTAAAGAGACATGGTGATTAGCCAGAAGTATTGGGGTTAGTGATAGAGAAGGAGGATTCCAGAATGATTCTCGGATATCTAGGTGGGGTGACTTGGTAGATGACAGCTGCTTCATGGGGTTAGGAGAACAGGAGAGACTCAGGTTTTCAAGGGAAGATGGTGAAATACCTGCGGAGGTGTCCAAGTAGAAACGTCCTTAGCTGGTAACTCTACATGGTGGGCTGTCCACTCTAGGCTTCCTCTGGTAAATTCTCCTGCCCCTATTCATCTCTGTGATTCTGATGTTGGTTGGCTGTGTTTGTAGGACTCCACTTTTCCTAGCTACCGCTGATTGGTCAAGGATGGATGTTTCAGCCAAAGCTGGGCTTTGTTTGTTTGTTTTTTGAGACAGAATCTCATTGTCATTCAGTCTGGAGTGCAGTGCTGCAATCTCGGATCACTGCAAACTCCGCCTCCCAGGTTCAAGTGATTCTCTTGCCTCAGCCTCCTGAGTAGCTGGGACTACAGGTGCTTGCCACCACACTAGCCAATTTTCATATTTTTTGTAGAGATGGGGTTTTGTCATTTGCCTAGGCTGATCTCAAACTCCTGATCTCAAGTGATCCGCCCACCTTGGCCTTTCAAAGTGCCGGGATCACAGGCATGAGCCACTCCTCCCGACCCTTGTTTTCAAATTTAAAGAACAGTAGAGAAGACAGGACTGGTGTCATAAACCTGGGAGTCACCCCCAAGACAGAATCTACCAAGGGTGAAGGAGAGAGCAGCAGCAGAACTCACAACCACAATGAAAAGAATGTCAGAGAAACTGGAGGAAACCAGGAGAGAGAAGAGAATATGGCCCCACTTAGAGTGGAGGAAACCGGAGCCTGGAGGCGAAGCTAAGCGCGCTGATCCTAGACTCAGATTCGGGCCTTTGCTCTTTGCATGGCACCATTGCCCTTGGATTTTTATTGTACGGCATCTTTTTTCTTTAAATGGACTTCTAGGGAGAGAGTCTGTATAGATAACTTGTTTTCATTTCCCAGTTTCCCCCTCCAAGCCTATGCCTGCTTTTGAACTGAAGCCTGCCCCTACTCTGCCCTCCCAATGTTGTCCTGTGGGTTCACGCATCTGTCTAGGATTTGATATTTTAGGCCTGTGTGCTTGATTAACACCAAGAGCAACAAGGTCCTCAAAAATGCGTTGGACAAAAACAAATGGATTATCGAAGCAGAGTGAGTGCGGACACAGGACTGAAGGCTGCTGAAGCCACTAGAGCCACACGGGAAAGCACTCAGAGCCACATGCCCGTGACGTTGTCTCAGATCCATCGGCTTCATCATGTTTGTCATTTCCCCACGTCTTATTCTCAATGTCATAGGTCACGAAGATGAGTCATTAAGCTGCTTTACTCAATTTATCTTGTGAACATGCTGATAAAAAGCCTGTTATTGAATCTCCATGATTTAGAGGGTTGTAGGAGTTTCAGGAGATCCAATAAAACCCTTTAATTAAACTCAGCAATGGTCATGAGAACTAGTAATTAGTTTCAATTGCCTGGTAATTGCATGATTGGTATGAAAAATGACTCTGTGTTAGAATCTATCTTAGGATGAAGGAGGAGGTATACACATTTATACATTTCTTCATATTTGTTGTGCATCTACTACGAATCAGGAATTATGTGAGCAACAGACTCAAGACACATGAGACTCCTACCCTTCTGGAGCTTGTATTCTTGTGGGCTATTTTTACTTCATACCCCACTGAGGATTTTCTAACAATTAAAAAATGCCTTCCCCTCCTTCCCCTGTTAGAAGAAGGGCAAGCATACCCACCAGGATCCAGGCCAAACCGGAAGAAGAGAATAATATAATTTCCACATGTAAATTCTCACTACAGCCCTGCAAAGCAGGTTAACATGGTAGAAATCGACAGACCTGGGTTCAGAGGCGGTCTCAGCTGCTTCCTGATGCTTGTTCATCTCTTAGGGCCACAATTTCCTCCTCTTAAACCCTGGAGATGACAACACACATAGTATATGACATATAAATCCTTGGCATGTGGCACCACAGCCATTCCTATTGCCATTAGCTCGTTTTTGAAGATGAGAAACTTGACGATGTATCCAGATCCATCTCACAAGCAAGGACACACAAAGACTCAAAATAAAAGGTTGGAGGAAGACTCACCAATCAACTGGAGGGACCACAAAAAAAAAAAAAAAAAAAAAAAAAGGAGTTGTAACTTTCGTCTCTGACAAAATAGACTTTAATAGTAACAAAGACTAAAAGAAACAAAGAAGGACATTACATAATGGTAAAAGGATCAATGTAACAACAGGAGTCAATGATCATAAATATATATGCACCCAATATAGGAGCACCCAGATACATAAGACAAGTTCTTAATGACTTATAAAGAGAATTGGACTCCCACACAATAATAGTGGGAGACTTTGACACCACATTGTTAAAATTCAACGGATCAATGAGATAGAAAATTAACAGGGACATTTATGATTTGAACTGACCTGGAACAAGTAAACTCAGTGAATATTTATAGAATTCTTCACCCCAGGTCCACAGAACATACATTTTTTTTCAGTATCACATTACACCTATTTTGAAAGTGACCACATAAATGGAAGTAAATCACTCTTCAGCATTTGCATTAGCATTTCACAGATTTAAATGAAATATTGGTTGGCTGTTTGTTAGTTATTTTCTTCCCTTATTCCTTCCTGTCTCCTCTGTTAAGTATAATTATTGGCATAAAAGAGGTTTTTAATGCCTATTTTTAGATTGCATTCCAGCCTGGGCAATAGAGCAAGATTCCTGTTCTCTCCCCCCCAATCCCCTTCCCCTTTTTTTCCTTGGCGGCCCCCCCCCCCCCCCCCCCCCCCCCCCCCCTTCCCCCCCCCCCCATTTAATGAAAAATGAAAAAAAATTAAAAAAAAAAATAAAGAAATCCTTGGCACGTGGCACCACAGCCATTCCTATTGCCATTAGCTCGTTTTTGAAGATGAGAAACTTGACGCAGTGAGGGAAAGTGGCTTGCCTAAGACCACACGGCTGGTAATTGACAGAGCTGGAACTTGCATTCAAATCTTCCGACTCCGTGCCGTGTCCTCTTCTAATTTTTGGCACCACTGCCTGGTATGAGGCTGGGAAGTAATTATCCATGTGTCCAGGGATCTATGCTTCCGGAGAGGTGCAGGCCTGGTGACTTAGGAAAGACCGCATGGGTGTAGTGGTCGGGGCGTGGGAAGAAGATGAGGAGTCTCGGTAGGCTAGAACCCAATTAATGGCCAGGGCAACAGATTCAGCCTCGGCCGCTGCCTGTTCACCTGCGGCCAAACACTGACCCCTGCCGGCCGTCCGAGGGAGGGCGGCGCCCGGCCCAGCTCCGGGGGTGCTGGGGGGCGCCCGCGGCTGGAACCGGCGGGTGGACGCTCATCGCGCAGACGGGAGCCGGGGGGTCTGGGGGGCACAGCGCTCCCCTCTCCTGGAACCTCGAGATCTGGGTGGCCGAGCGTCGCATCGCACCCCCTCGCTCACTCGGCTTTTGACAAGAAAAGGGACCTAGCTGAGGATTTTCCTTCCCCCGGGCCCCCACCCCGAGCATCTTCGGGTCTCTCTTCACCGCGCATCACCCCCCAAACGTGTTTGGGGGCTCGGGGCCTGCCCTTGCTGCCCCGTTTAGGGTCCCGGCCACCTGGAGCAGGCGGGGCCGTCTCTAGGGCTGGATTCAAGCCTCCTGTGGGCAGATGGACTGACTCTAGACCGAAGGCCACTTGCTGGGGCTGAGGAGATGCTCTAGCAGTGACACCAAATACAGCTGCTTCTTGCCTCTGCTGACTTCTCCCACCCAGACAGGTCCAGAGGGGTTGTCCCTGCAGAAGGAGCTCACTAAGGACTCTTTACCCCTTCCTTCCTTGTTCAGAACTGCTTTAAAGAGAGAGAGAGGAAGGTAGGGAGGGAGAGAGAGAGAGAAATGCAGTATTCTCAGTTTTTTGGGCCCTACGTGGCTTAGCACCCTCCATTGCCCTCTGCAGAATGAAGTCAGCTAACCATTTCTGACAACCGAAGTAAACAGAACATTTCTTCATATGACCATGTGCATTTCTTAACATAAGATAAACTCGGAGGAGCAGCCTGCTGGAGACCTTGTTTGCAATTGGACAGCCGGAGAACAAACAAGCCAGAAATATGACATGTGGCCCTTATAGTAACACAAAGTTGGTAAAGCAAAAGAGAATGAGCCCAATAGCAATCTGGAGGAGAGAGCTAGCGAGAGAGAGAGTGTGTGTGAGTGTGTGTGTGTGTGTGTGTGTGTGTGTGTGTGTGTGATGTGGGGGAGTTCTCTAGCAACTCATGCAGGCTCGGCATTTTATTCTTTGAGATAAAAACATGGCAGACAGGCTTGTTTGCAATTCAAATATATTGATTCGGGGGCAAGATTTTTAAAAAATTTCAATAATATTTAGAAAGTAACAACATGCTTTCGAGAGAAAGGATTGATGTCACGTGCTTTATCTTATTCTCTCAAATCAAGAATCTCCATTTGCAGTGGAAGGGATCTGACTCTTAAGTTTCCTGTGAAAAGGGAGGAAGGGAGGGAGGGAGGAAGGAAGGAAGGAAAAAGGGTAGGGAGGGTGAGTTGGCTGAGCTGCCCACCACTCAGGGTGAGAAGCCTGTAGCCAGTTGCCTGCAGAGTGAAGGTAGTTGAGCCTGACAGGAGTAGGCAATGCTCACAGTTACAACACATAAAGAACTTTCTAGTGCATTATTGGGCCATCTGGCCCTCTGAGGTGGGCCTGGATGTTAGTGCTATTCTCATTTTCAGATTAGAAAGAGGGAACTTGAGGTCGGGCTCACATCTGTAATCCCAACACTTTGGGAGGCCGAGGCAGGTGGATAACCTGAGACCAGGAGTTCAAGATCAGCCTGGTCAACATCGCAAAACCCGTCTTTAGAAAGAACACAAAAATTAGCCGGGCATGGTGACACACACCTGTGATCCCAGCTACTTGGGAGACTGAGCATAAGAATCACTTGAACACGGGAGGTGGAGGTTGCAGTAAGCTGAGATAACACCACTGCACTCCAGTTTGGGTGACAGAGGAAGACCCTGATGAAGGAAGAAAGGAAGGAAAGAGGGAGGGAGGGAGGGAGGGGAGAACTTGAAGCTCTGAAAGGCAAAGAGATTAGCTTGATAGAAAGATGGGATCAGAATGCTGGTTTTTGACCCTTTCTAGACTAGTATATTATTATTTATGCCTTCTTTTTCTTTTTTAAATTTTGACAGATGGGGTCTCAATTTGTCACCATGTTGGCCAGGCTGGTCTCAAACTCCTGACCTCATGTGATCCACTCACCTCAGCCTCCCAAAGTGTTGGGATTACAGGTGTGAGCTACTGCACCCAGCTACACCTTTTTTTTTTTTTTTGAGACAGAATCTTGCTGTATTGCCCAGGCTGGAGTGCAATGGCATGATCATAGCTCACTGCATGATCTGGAAAGTATCTTGTATCCAGAAGATAGAAGAGCTGTTTTTCTGTTGTTGAGACAGGGTCTTGCTCTGTCATCCAGCCTAAAGTGCAGTGGCATGATCATAGCTCACTGCAGCCTCTCCTCCTGGGCTCAAGCAAGTCCTACACTCAACCAGTCCTCCCACCTCAGCCTCCCCGGTAGCTGGGATCATAGGCATGCACCACCACACTCAGCTAATTTTTTATATTTTGTAGAGATGGGATCTCACTATGTTGCTTAGGCTGGTCTCAAATTCCTGGGTTCAAGAGATCCCTCCCACATTGGCATCCCTAAGTACTGGGTTTATAGGTGTGAGTCACTGCTCCTGGTCTCATGTACAAGTATATATAATGTTCTCAATCCTGTAGGGTATATACCGACCAGTGGAATTGCTAGGTCTTACGGTAACTCTATGCTGAACTCTTTGAGGACCTGCCAAACCATTTTTCACAGACGCTGCACCTTCTTTATATTCCTACTATAATTTATGAGGGTTCAAATTTGTCTACATCCTTGCTAATACTTGTTATTGTCTTTTTTGTTATAGCCACGCTAGTGGATTTGAAACTTTTGATTTTCCCTAATGGGTAATGATGGATGCTGAGTATCTTTTTTTTTTTTAGAGATGGAGTTTCACTCCTGTTGCCCAGGCTGTAGTGCAGTGGGGCAATCTTGCTTCACTGCAACCTCCACCTCCCAGGTTGAAGCAGTTCTCCTGCCTCGGCCTCCTGAGTAGCTGGGATTATAGGTGCATGCCATCACGCCTAGCTATTTTTGTATTCTTAGTAGAGACAGGGGTTCACCATATTGGCAAGGAAGGTTTTGAACTCCTGACCTCAGATGATCCACTTGCTTCGGCCTCCCAAAGTGCTGAGATTACAGGCAAGAGCTACCGCACCCAGCCAATGCTGAGTATCTTTTCATGTCCTTCTTGGCGTTTGTAAATATTCTTTGGAGAAATGCTTATTCCAGCCATTTGCCCAAAATTAAGTTGGGTTGTCTTTTTATTATTAAATTATAAGAGCTCTTATAGGCTGGATGAGTTGGTTCACTCTACTCCCGGCACTTTGGGTGGCAGAGGCAGAAGGATTGCATAAGCCCAGGAGTTCAAGACTAACCTGGGCAACATAGTGAAACCTTGTCTATACAATAGAAATTTAAAAAGTTATCCAGGCATGGTGGTGCACACCTACAGTTCCAGCTACTCGGGAGACTGAGGTGGGAGGATTGCTTGAGCCCAGGAGGTGGAGGCTGCAGTGAGCTATGATCATGCCACTGCACTTTAGGCTGGATGACAGAGCAAGACCCTGTCTCAACAACAACAGAAAAACAACTCTTCTATCTTCTGGATACAAGATCCTTTCCAGATCTATGATTTGCAAATATTTTCTCCCATTCTGTGGTTTATCTTTTGATAGGGCCTTGACCCTCAAATTTTTAATTTTGATGAAGTCTAATTTATCTATTTTTTCTTCAGCTGATTGTGCTTTTGGTGCTGTATGTAAAAAAAAAAATTGCGCCGGGCGCGGTGGCTCACGCCTGTAATCCCAGCACTTTGGGAGGCCGAGGCGGGTGGATCACAAGGTCAAGAGATCGAGACCATCCTGGTCAACACGGTGAAACCCCGTCTCTACTAAAAATACAAAAAATTAGCTGGGCATGGTGGCGCGTGCCTGTAGTCCCAGCTACTCAGGAGGCTGAGGCAGGAGAATTGCCTGAACCCAGGAGGCGGAGGTTGCGGTGAGCCGAGATCACGCCATTGCACTCCAGCCTGGGTAACAAGAATGAAAACCTCTCTCTTACAAAAAAAAAAAAAAAAAAAAAAATTGCTTAATCCAAGGTCACAGAGGTTTACACCTGTTTTTTTCTAAGAGTTTTACAGTTTTAGTTCTTATCTTTACATCTTTGATTCATTTTGAGTTAATTTTCTAGATGATAAAAATTCATTCTTTTGTATGTGCACATCCAGGTGTCCCAGCACTATTTGTGGGGAAAAAAGTTCTTTCCTCGTTTATTTGTCTTGATACCTTGACCACAAACATACAGTTTTATTTCTGGACTCTCTATTCTGTTCCACTGATGTCCGTGTCCATCCTTATGCCAGTACCACATTGTTCTCATTGCCATAGGTTTTGAAATTGGAAAGTGTAAGTTCTCCAACTTTTTTTTTGTTTTTGAGACAAGGTCTTGCTCTGCTGCCCTGGCTGGAGTGCAGTGGCACTATCTAGTTCACTGCAGCCTCAACCTCCCTGGGCTCAGGTGATCCTCCCACCTCAGCTTCCTGAGTGGCTAGGACCACAGGTGAGCACCACCCACCTGGCTAATTTTTGTATTTTTTGTAGAGACAGGGTTTGACCATGTTGCCTAGGCTGGTCTTGAATTCCCGAGCTCAAGCAATCCGCATGCCTTGGCCTCCTAAAATGTTGTGAATACAGGCATAAGCCACCACACTGGGCCAAGTTCTCCAACTTTATTCTTTTTCAAAATTGTTGTCGCTAGATAATATCAGCTTTAACATTAACCTTTTTTTTCATTCCAGGTGATGAGTACATGGCTGTTTGTTATATCATTCTCTTCACTTTTCAGTACTAACAATGTACTAATAGAAAAGATGACAGCTAGGTGCATAGCAATTAAATGACTTAAGTCAGCTAATAAATGTAAAACACAGAAAACTATCTGTCCCTCTCTATACTGTTAGTTGCTGTTGTTGTTATTCTTTTAAGTGAAAAATTTAAAAAATTATGTTTTGCAGCTGGACTATCCAGGTTCAAATACTGGTCCTGTCACTTCCTAGTGGTGTGATCTTGGGCCAGTTATCAAACCTTGCCAAGTTCTAATCTGTAGAATGTGGATAATAATCTTAGTCTCAGAGCGTTGTTGTGGGGATTAAACGAGATAGACACAATTAAATCAGATAATGGAGATCACAGGAGATGCTCAAACCCAGTAGGTGCTAAACTATTATTTGCCTTCCTACAAGTCTGCAGGGAGCGATCAACTTCTTGAAAAGCCTAGAAATCATTCCACAGGAAGGACATGAAAGAAATGGAGCATGAAGCTGTTTTCAAATATCCAAAAGCCAGATGTGGAAGATCTTTTCTGTGTATTCCGGAGAGTGCCAGGGCTCCTGAATTTCAGGAAGCCTTTCCAGCCCATCCTCCCCAGCCCCTATTCCTCTGGGAGCGCACTTAATGCGCCACGGTCATCGTGCCAGCGCTTGCCAATTTGTAATCATAACTATTTAGGTCTCAGACACTCCCATTCCATAAATATTTACAGGGCGCTTACTGTCTACCAGACACTGTGTGTTCTACACTGGGGCTCATGGATGAGTGAGACGCTGCCCGCATCCTCCAAGTCACAGTCCAGCAGAACGCCAATTGGTCAAAGTTTGAAGGAGCCACATTTCTGCTCCATATAGCCGCTTCCAGTCTCCTCCTACTTCCGTAAAAGCCTTTAGTTTCAGAACCAAGGCAGCAGCTACTTCTCCACAGTAAATTACCAGACCCAAAGAGAAAGTTTCAGGACAGGCAGTCCAAGCGCTTCTTGGCAGAGGTTCTGGGCCTGGAAACACGCGGCTTTCTGAGCGAGGAGCACCCTCTAGTGACTGTCCACGGTAAGGCGGGTCCAACGTAAAAGCTTTCAAAGATCACTATTTATTGTGAAGAATTTCTTCTCCTTAGTTGAGTGCTACATTTGGCTAAGCTGCTTTCAGGTCTCCGCTGTAAGACAACAACATTGACAGTTTAAAAAATAATAAATAACATAGTTGCCAACATCTTTTGAGCACTTACTATGTACCAGTACTATGTGTTGATTCTCTTATATGGCTTACCCAGGAGGCAGGAACTATCATGATGATGATGTCCCACGTATAGACGAAGAAACAGAGGCAGGTCCTCTTAAGTGGTCAGACTCCATAACCATGCTTTTAATTTTTTGGTTTACTGTTAAAGAGAAGCAACCATCATGGGCAATATCAAGATAGTTCTAGTCAAATTTCTCCTGGTTATTTGGGAGAATTATAATTTAGCTAAATCCAGCAGATTTATATCAAAATATCAAGTATGGAATGATGATGAGCCTTTCTCATGTTCATACTGAAGGGAAGAGCAAGAAAAAATCTAGACTAGGTTTTTCAAACTGTGTGTTGTAACTAATTGAAGAGTTGGGTAAACAATTTAGTGGATATTTACTAGCACTTTAGAAATTGAAATAGTCAGGTGAGGTGGCTCATACCTGCAATCCCAGGACTTTGGGAGGAGGCCAAGGTGGGGAGATTACTTGAACTCAGGAGTTCAAGACCAGCCTGGGCAACATGGTAAAACCCCATCTCTACAAATAAATAAATAAAAATTAGCCAGGCATGGTGGCATGTGCCTGTAGTCCCAGCTACTTGGAAGGCTGAGGTGGAAGGACTGCTTGAGTCCAGGAAGTCGAGGCTTCAGTAAGCCATGTTTGCACCACTGCACTGCAGCCTGGGTGACAGAGAAAGATCCTGTCTCAAAAAAAGAGAGAACGAAAGAAGAAAAAAAAAGAAAGAAAGAAAGAGAGAGAGAGAGGGAGGGAGGGAGGGAGGGAAATACAGCTGTGCCGTTTAACAAGAGGGAAATGTTCTGAGAAATGCACTGCTAGGCGACTTCATCATTGCGTTAACATCAGAGTATACTTACACATACCTAGATGGTATAACCCACTACACACCTAAGTTATATGGTGTAGCCTGTTGCTCTTAGGTTACAAATTCCCACAGCATGTTGTGTACTGTATACTGAATGCTGCAGGCAACTGTAACACAGTGGTATGTGTTTGTGTATCTAAATATATAAATGGTAAAGTAAAAATATGATATTATAATCTTTTTTTTTTTTTGAGATGAAGTTTTGCTCTTGTTGCCCAGGCTGGAGTGCAATGGCAGGGTCTTGGCTCACTGCAACCTCCGCCTCCCAGGTTCAAGTGATTCTCCTGCCTCAGCCTCCCGAGTAGCTGGGATGACAGGGGCATGCCACCCCCACAATCCACTAATTTTTGTATTTTTAGTAGAAATGGGGCTTCTCCATGTTGGCCAGGCTGGTCTCAAACTCCCGACCTCAGGTGAGTGCCACCTACAGGCATGAGCCACCGAGCCCAGCATGGTATTATCATCTTATAGGATGACTGCCGTATATGTGGTTCATTGCTGACCCAAACGCTGTTATGTATTACATGACGGATGACAAATCAGGACTATTCTAGCATACATAACGAAGCAGTACATATTCTCCCTCCCCACCCACCTCCTCTCTCTCTCCACACACACATGATACATGATATATATTTAAGTCACTTATATCTTCTATCCAGAAACCTTCACGGTTCCACCTACTCCTATCCTGAGGTTACCGATTGCCTTAGGCAGCTCGAGCTGCCATAGCAAAAGACTGGGCAACTGAAACAACAAACACTTATTCAGAGTTTGAGAGGCTGAGAAGCACCAGATTAAGGCACTGGCAGATTCGGTGTCTGGTGAGGGCCTGCTTCCAGGGTCGTAGATGGTCATCTTCTCAGCATCCTTACATGGCAGATGGGTGAGGGAGCTCTCCGGAGTCTTGTTTATAAAGGGCTCTAATCCCATTCATGAAGGCTCATGACCTAATTACCTCTCAAAGCCCTCACCTCCAAATACCATCACATTGGAGATTCGACTTCAACATATAAATTTTGGAGACAGATAAACGTTCAGCCCACAGCAGTGAAGCACTATATCAGTTGCATCTTCTCTTTCAGCCAGGGCAAGACCAGCCTTCCCAGCCAGCACAGTGCTGTGGATGTGTGGATGCCTTGCTGATTGGGTTGGGGGTATCCTGTCCTGTCATTCTCCTCTGCCCCAGCACATAGCAGCTCCCCAGTTGCCCCACTGATCCACCATCATTTCTCCACAATTCTATATGTGCTAGCTCTCCACACATGTGAGCCTCTACTTATCCTTTAATATCCATGTGACCAGGTGAACTTATCACGAGGAATGTAAAATATTCATAAAATGCTGCAAAAAGTGAGCATGTGTGATTATGTGCTTTTGTCTGCAGTGAGGGTCCATAGCTTAGGTAAGATTCTCATAGCAGTTTGTGAGCCCCCAAATATTAAGAATTAACCACTACATTTGTCTGGAAGCCCCACAGGGCCAGGATCTATCTCTCTTATTCATCTGTTATTTCTCTGTCCTGTGTTTCTAGCTGACAAATACATAGTAGACACTCGAATACAGCCAGTCCCTAGACACTGCCTGCTTCTGCCATCACCACCTTTACTCAAGCCACAATCAGTCCACGTTGGCTACAACAGCAGCTTCCTAAATGGTCTCTGTTTCTGCCTTTGCCTCATAGAAGCCATTATTCACACAGCAATTAGATCTTTAAAATCAGATCAGGCCACCCTCTTGCTTAAAAGCTTTCAGTGACCTCCCACTACACTTGGAATAAAATCAGGACTTCTCACTCTGGTGTCCCAGGCCCTGCATCATCTGGCTTCTACCTGGCTCTCCAATCCCATCCTACCTGCTCTCCTCTCTCCTTCTGTTCTGGCAGCATCTAGCCTGCTTCCTATTCCTCCAATGTCCCGAGCTCTTTCTTCCCTGGCTTGGTAAAAGCTTATTGGGAAAATCTCCTTCCAGAGACTAAATCACTTTCAAACCAATTAAATATACACTTAAGTAGGTGAAGCCTGTAAATTTTAAATATAAAGCTAGATACATCTAGGCAGGGCACGGTGGCTCACGCCTGTAATCCCAGCACTTTTGGAGGCCAAGACAGGTGGATTACTTACAGTCAGAAGTTCAAAACCAGCCTGGCCAACATGGTGAAACCCCATCTTTACTAAAAATACAAAAATTTGAAGGCAGCAAATCACACTGCCATGTGTGTACCTATGCAACAATCTTGCATGTTCTTCACATGTACCCCAAAACCTAAAATGCAATAAAAATAAAATAAAATAATTGTATGGTGGTGTTGGTCTGTAATCCTAGTTACTTGGGAGGCTGAGGCAGGAGAATCGCTTGAACCCAGGAGGCAGAGGTTGCGGTGGGCCAAGATCGTGTCACTGCACTCTAGCCTGGGCAACAAGAGCTAGACTATGTGTCAAATAATAATAATAATAAAGCTAGATACATTTAGAAGTTTGAATTATAGGGCCATTTCAGCACTTCATTTGAAATGTTAAGTACATGGTTGGATTTTAGCCATGTATTTTATTTTATTTTATTTATTTATATTTTTTTGAGACAGAGTCTCACTCTGCTGCCCAGGCTAGAGTGCAGTGGCTCAATGCAACCTCCACTGCCTAGGTTCAAGTGATTCTTGTGCCTCAGCTTCTGGAGTAGCTGGGACTACGGTATGCATCACTGTGCCCGGCTCATTTTTTGTATTTTTAGTAGAGACGGGGTTTTACCATGTTGCCCAGACTGGTCTAGAACTCCTGGCCTCAAGCAGTCCACCTGCCTCAGTCTCCCAAAGTGCTAGGATTACAGGTGTGAGCCACCGCGCCCGGCCTAGCCATGTATTTTGAAGGGATCACTGTGGGGCTTCCACTTCTGCACACAAAGGATAAACTGTTGTAGAGTTGGCTTCCCCCACCACACACACACACAGCTAGTAAACCAAATAAAATTTATGCAACAGCTGTTTTTGCACATTGGACAGCAGGTAATGCAAGACTAATATCTCTGAGAAAAGCAAAATAAGTCCAGCCTCACCAGAGCCCCAGCTGACTGCCTGGAGACAGTGAAGAGAGTGCTACATGGAGCGCCCAACCAGAGCCCAGGGGTCTCGCTGAGCTTAGGAGACAGGGTTTAGAGTTCAACAATGTGAAGGCAGCTAGAATTTGTGCGAGAGAGTGCTGGAGAAGCAAGAGCTGCATGGAGAGAGAGAGAAAGCAACAAAGCCTCACAGACCATCAGAGACATCCTCCAGTCTTTGGGGACTGATCTACACAGGAGGAGGGGCGAAATTCCAGAAGGTTGGAAAAAGGAAAACCAGAAAGCAGAGCGAACAAGTGTTGGAGTCCACACAGGGCTGGGCATAGTTTGTGTTTCCATCAACCAGAGCGAAGAGACCTCATAACACACAGGTGTTGGGCCGAGTCTTCAGAAGGATACTTATTCTAACAAAGCTTAATAGCAAGATTTAAAAGAAGAGAACAAATCACAAGTAACTTAATTATATGCCAGGATGAAGTTCAGCACTCTGTTTGTGTGTGTGTGTTTTGTTTTGTTTCATTTTAAGAATCTCACTCTGTCACCCAGGCTGGAGTACTGTGGCATGATCTCAGCTCACTGCAACCTCTGCTTCCCAAGTATCTGGGACCACAGACATGCGCCACCATGCCCAGCTAATTTTTGTATTTTTCTCCAGCACTCTTTAAAAGGATACAGCAGTATCTTGCACCCAACAACCCAAAATACACAATATTCAGCATCCTATAAAAATTGCCAGGTAGTCAAATAAATAGGAAAAAATTACCCATAACCAGCAGATGAATGAATCAATAGAAACAGACCCCCAAATTCAGATATCATAAAATTAGTAGGCAAGGACCTTAAATAGCCATTATAAATATCATAAAGCATGGCCAAATATATAAAGGAACACATAATATGATGAAGAGAGAAAAGAAATATATTTTAAAAAGACCCAAAATGGAACTTCAAGAGATGAAAAGTATATGATGTAAAAATGAAAGATGCACTAGACGGAATGAACAGCGTATTATACACTGCAGAAGCCCTGTATTAGAAAAGATTGGTGAACTTGAAAACACAGCAATGAAAACTATTGAAAATAAAGCACAAAAAAAATCCACAAAACTAGCAGAACACCAATGATTTATAAGATCAAAACCAAGACATATCATAATAAAATTATTAAAAATCTGGGCTGGGCGCATGGCTCACGCCTGTAATCCCAGCACTTTGGCAAGCCGAAGTAGGTGGATCACTTGAGAACAGGAATTTGAGACCAGCCTGGCCAACAGCAAAACCTTGTCTCTACTAAAAATACAAAAATTAGTCAGGCGTGGTGGTACATGCCTGTGGTCCCAGCTGCTCAGGAGGCTGAAGCAGGAGAATCGCTTTAACTTGGGAAGTGAAGGTGAGATTGCACCACTGCACTCCAGCCTGGGCAACAGAGTGAGACTCTGTCTAAAAAAAAAAAAAAAAGTAAGTAAAAATAAATAAAATAAGCCAGGTGTGGTGGCTCATGCCTGTAATCCCAGCTCTTTGGGAGGCCAAGGCAGGCCGATTACTTCAGGTCAGGAGTTTGAGACCAGCCTGGCCAACATGGCAAAACCCCATCTCTATTAAAAATATAAAAATTAGGCTGGGTGCAGTGGCTCAGGCCTGTAATCCCAGCACTTTGGGAGGCCAGCCAGGGCGGATCACCTGAGGTTATGAGTTTGAGGCCAACATAGTGAAACCCCTTCTCTACTAAAAACACAAAAATTACCTAGGCATGGTGGCACATGCCTGTAATCCCAGCTACACGGGAGGCTGAGGCTGGAGAATTGCTTGAACCCAGTAGGCAGAAATCGCAGTGAACTGAGATTATACCATTGCACTCCAGCCTGGGTGACAAGAGCAAAACTCTGTCTAAAAAAAAAACCAAAAACAAAAATTTGCCAGGCATAGTGGCACATACCAGCAATCGTAGCTACTCAAGAGACTGAGACAGGAAAATTGCTTGAACTCAGGAGATGGAAGTTGCAGTGAACCGAGATCACACCACTGCACTCCAGCCTGGGCAACAGAGTGAGACTCCATCTCAAAAAAATAAAAATAAAAAATAAACATAAAATAAATAAAGAAAATCTTAGAGTATCTAGAGAAAAATGAACACATTACCTAGAAGAGCAAAGAAGACAAATACAGTGGCCTTCTTGTCATAAACTATGCATATCAGAGCATAATGGAATAACGTCTTTAAAGTACTAAATTAAAAACTATTAAAATTATTTCTGGGCCGGGCGCGGTGGCTCAAGCCTGTAATCCCAGCATTTTGGGAGGCCGAGGCGGGTGGATCATGAGGTCAAGAGATCGAGACCATCCTGGTCAACACGGTGAAACCCCATCTCTACTAAAAATACAAAAAATTAGCTGGGCATGGTGGCACGTGCCTGTAATCCCAGCTACTCAGGAGGCTGAGGCAGGAGAATTGCCTGAACCCAGGAGGCGGAGGTTGCAGTGAGCCGAGATCGCGCCATTGCACTCCAGCCTGGGTAACAAGAGCGAAACTCAGTCCAAAAAAAAAAAAAAAAATTATTTCCATCTTTAAACCATGAACATGAGAGACATATTAGCAACCTGCACCTCATAATGTCATGAACTGAGAAGAGTACAACATCACTTCTGTGGTTTTCATGCCAAAAGTTATGCTTATATTTAGTTATGAGGGACGTCAAACTCAAATGGAGACGAAATTGACCAGTGTGATAAAGTATTTGATTCTATTTTTGATGTTCAACTACTCAGTTTTCAAGCCCCCACACCCACTCCTCCTTTCCCTTTTACCCAATACCTGGGCAAGCCAATAATAAAATCAGAAGCTGGGCATGGTGGCTCAGCCTATAATCCCAGCACTTTGGGAGACCCAGGTGAATGGATCACCTGAGGCCAGGAGTTTGAGGCCAGCCTGGCCAACATGGTGAAACCCTATCTCTACTAAAAATATAAAATTAGCTGGGCATGGTGGTGCGTGCCTGTAATCCCAGCTACTTGGGAGGCTGAGGCACGAGAATTGCTTGAACTTGGGAGGCGGAGGTTGCAGTGAACCGAGATTACACCACTGCACAAAAGAGTGCTGGGCACTCTTTTCAGCCTGGGCAAAAGAGTGAGACTCTGTCTCCAAAATAATAATAATAATAATAATAATAATTAATAATAATGCCAGGGTACTCTCCTCCCTTGCACCAGTAAGGAAATTCAAACCACGAAACCCTGGTCTGCGCATCAGAACCCTCACTCCAGCTTTACTCCCTAACAACTCCCCGGGTCACTTGCCTCTCTTTGTTCACAATGAGAGTTCTGTTCATTTTTAGGTCTGCTTAAGGGCCTACCCTGTTCTGCACAGAAAACCTCATTATATGATTAATAAGCTTTTCCAAACCCCGTGTGTGTGTGTGTGTGTGTGTGTGTGTGTGTGTGTGTGTGATCATCAGTCTTGACATCTAAACCAAATCTGGGGTAGAGATTTGATCCCTTCCCCTGTGGGGCAATCAGAATACAACTGGCACAGAGAACAGCATGCCATAGATGATAGTCACCCACCATCAGGGGTCTCTCTCCTCTCGCTTTGGCTGCCTATTGATTCTGCTGCCTACTGGCGAGCTTACACTTTGAGCTGTGCCAATTTGTTCCACATTTGCTGAGTACTGCTAAATCTCTGTTATAGATGTAACTCACCTAAATTGAAAGCTTCTATAATAGGCATTTTGAGACAGAAGTATAGAATTGAGGATGTCCTTAAAGTAGCCCTAAAATGTGAGCCCTGTCTGGACCTATCTGTGCATCTCAGATTGAATCGTATGTCTTGATTTTGGCATAAACCATGGCTGATCCTAGACTCAAGGGCAAGACACTTATTATTTTGTGACTATTGGTTGTGTGTACCAACCAGGCATTAGCCTATGTTCTATAGGGTACACAGGAAAAAGGCTGATACCCTGTGCAATACAGTGGTTGCTGTATGGGTGGTTGCTCCTGTAAGGAAAAGCAGTCACCAGTGTTAAAGATAAAAACACTCATAGCACTCCATGGCATGAACCCTTATAAAAACTAGACCACAATGCTTTACCCTGTTTCTCTTAAAGGGTCAGGGGACACCATCTTCACCCTGCCACACAACTATAAAACAGACCCAGAAAGAAGCTGGGTTTGATTAAGTGCTGCAGCTTATCAACATATCAAGGGATTCATTCAAATCCAACTCAAGGCTGGATGCCGTGGTTCATGCCTATAATCTTAATGCTTTGGGAGGCTGAGGTGGGAGAATTGCTTGAGCCTAGGAGTTCAAAATCAGCCTGGGAAACATAGTAAGACCTCGTCTACACAAAATATTTAAAAATTAGCCAGGTATGGTGGCATGTACCTGTAGTCCCAGCTACTTGGGGGCTGAGGTGGAAAGATTGCTTGAGGTCAAGGCTGCAGGGAGCCATGATGGTGCCACTGCACTTCAGCCTGGGTGACAAAGTGAGACCCTGTCTTTAAAAAAATTCAGGGGTAGGGTGCAGTAGCTCACTCCTGTACCTGTAATCCCAGCACTTGGGAGGCCAAGGTGGGCAGATTACTTGAGGTCAGCAGTTCAAGACCAGCCTGGCCAACATGGCAAAACCCCATCTCTACCAAAAATACAAAAATTAGCCAGATGTGGTGGTGTGCCCCTGTAGTCCCAGCTGTACTTGGGAAGCCAAGGCATGAAAATCACTTGAACCCAGGAGGCAGAAGTTGGAATGAGCCAAGATCACGCCTCTGCACTCCAGCCTGGGCAGCAGAGTAAGACCCTGTCTCAAAAAAATAAAAATAAAAATAACAAAAAATCCACCAGCCTGGGCAACATGGTAAAATTCCATCTGTACAAAAAATACAAAAAACAGCTGGGTGTGATGTTGAATGCCTACAGTCCCAGATAGTCTGGAGGCTGAGATGGAAGGCTCTCTTGAGCTGATGAGGTTGAGGCTGCAGTAAGCCAACATCACACCATTGTACTCCAACCTGGGAAACAGAGCAAGACCCTGTTAAAAAAAAAATCCAACTTAAGTCCAGGGTCCCTAAATCAAATCAAATAACAATTGCCATGAAAGTGGCCCCTAACCCTGAGGGTACTGATTTGGGACTCTCCAGAAGAATAAACATAAATGTGAGCAGGGAAGAGAGGATCCCTCCCCTTAAAGTACATCCTGTAACTTCCCCCAGACACACACACACACACACACACACACACACACACACACACACGGCCCTTTTATTCAGGAAGAGGAAGCAAAAACCCTAACAGAGGTTCATGATTTAACCCAATTGCAAATCTAAAATTTACTCTGAAAACCACAATAAAAAGATCTTTAAAGGGAGAGGGAGGGTCTCATTGGGTTTTGCACCTGTACAACATAATTTCTGAATTAACTTTAAGCCAGGCGCAGTGGCTCATGCCTATAATCCCAACACTTTGGGAGGCCAAGGTGGGTGGATCACCTGAGGTCAGGAGTTTGAGACCAGCCTGGCCAACATGGTAGAACCCCATTTCTACTTTAAAAAAATACAAAAATTAGCTGGGCATGGTGGCTCACACCTGTAATCCCAGCTACTCAGGAGGCTGAGGCAGAGGAATCACTTGAACCCAGGAGACAGAGGTTGCAGTGAGCCAAGATTGTGCCACTGCAGTGTAGCCTAGACAATAGAGTAAGACTCCATCTCAACAACAACAAAAAAAGAATTACTGATTTGCCTTGGAGAATTGGTTGGTGTATTACGCCATTTTCATGCTGCTGATAAAGATATACCTGAGACTGGAAGGAAAAAGAAGTTTAATGGATTTACAGTTCCATATGGCTGAGGAGGCCATGTGATTGTGAAATCATGGCAGAAGGCAAAAAGGAGCAAGTCACATCTTACATGAATGGCAGCAGGCAAGAGAAAGAGAGCTTGTGCAGGGAAATTCCCATTTTTAAAACCATCAGATCTTGTGAGACTTATTCACTATCATGAGAATAGCATGGGAGAGACCTGCCCCCATGATTCAATTACCTCCCACTGCGTTCCTCCCATGACATGTGGGAGTTATGGGAATTACAATTCAAGATGAGATTTGAGTGGGAACACAGTGAAACCATATCAGCTGGCATGGGGGAAAAAACCCATATATTTAGTGTTGGAAGTATTGTGAGTAAAAAACAGACAAGCTTCTATATTACTAAAATTACTGCCTCCCTCCAATCAGCAACTGGCAAATACCTTGCTATCATATTTGGGTTAATTTGTTCTGTTAAGTTCCAATTTCAGCCAGTTTGTCTTTACCATTGCATGGACACAATATGCTTTTATCCCAGGGGACCCCCAAAAGACCTGCCATTGCACACAATCTTTGCAAGCAAAACCTTAATTGTATCCAACTCTCCCCAGAAACACAGGTATGATGTTAGATTGATGATATCCTCCTCAGAGGAAATTAATTTTTTAAAAAGACAGGGTCTTACTGTGTTGCCCCAGATGGAGCGCGGTGGCTATTCACAAGCACAGTCATAGCACACCGCAGCCTCAAACTCCTGAACTCAAACCATCCTCCCCTCTCAGCCTCCTGAAGCAAGACGTTAGATGGTGTGAGAGATCAATAAATGAATGATTGATAATTTTTGTTAATGGATGTGTTTTGCGTAGCTGGATACAATCCTAAATGTTGTACATACCTAATAATAGAGCTTCAAAAATACATGAAGCACCAAAAATGATAATATTGAAAGGAGAAATCCACAAATTATAGTTGGATATTTCAACATCCTCACTTGGTAACTGAAGTAAAAAGAAAATCAGTAAGCATACAGAAGATTTTGAACAACATCAAATACTTTGACCTTATTGATCTTTACAGATATTCCACTCAGCAACAGCAGAGTGCACATTCTCTTCAACTGCACATGGAGCATTCACCAAGACAGACCATAATCTGAGCCATAAATTAACTCTCAATAAACTGAAAAGGATCGAAATTACACAGAGTGTGTTCCCTGACCAGAACAGAAGTAAACTGAAAATCAATAACAACAATAGCCAAAACTTCTGGAGATGAAACGATGCAATCTTAAATACCCATAGATCAAATAAGAAAGCACAAATAAAATTAGAAAATAGTTTGAACTAACGGAAATTGAACAATCCACATCTCGATGTGTGAATGCAGTTAAGGAAGTGCTTACAGGGACATTATGGCATTAAATACTTACATTAGAAGAGAAGAAAGGTCTAGCAGTGATACTTTAAGCTTGTACCTTAAGAAGTTAGAAAAAAATAAAAGAGAAAATTAAACCCGAAGTAAGCAGAAGGAAGGAAATAATATAGATGAGTGAAAATCACTGAAATATAAGATGTATAAACAATAGAGAAAATGAAACCAGCCAGTTTTATTTTTATTTATTTATTTATTGTCTTTTTGTTTTTTTCTTTTTTGTGGAGAACGGGGTCTCGCTATATTGCCCAGGCAGGTCTCAAACTCCTAGGCTCAAGCTATCCTCCCACCTCTCCCTCCCTAAGAGCTGGGATTACAGGCGCTGTGAGCCACAGCGCCCGGCCGAAACCAGCCAGTTTTAAAGACAGCCAGTTTTTAAAAGGCAGACTGATCAAGGAAAAAAGAGAAAACACAAATTACCATTATCAGGAATGGATGAACATCACTACAGATCATAGAGACATTAAAAGGATACTAAGGGAATATTAGAAATCAAGAACAACAATAGCCAAAACTTCTGAATAGCAAATATATTCAACACCATGGACTATATTAACAAATTTATTTTAATTTATTTTATTTTATTTTTGAGATGGAGTTTAGCTCTTGTTGCCCAGGCTGGAGTGCAATGTCATGATCTCAGCTCACCACAACCTCCGCCTCCTGGGTTCAAGTAATTCCCCTGCCTCAGCCTCCCAAGTAGCTGGGATTATAGGCACATGCCAGCATGCCAGGCTAATTTTGTATTTTTAGTAGAGACGGGGTTTCTTCATGTTGGTCAGGCTGGTCTTGAACTCCCAACCTCAGGTGATCCGCCTGCCTTGGCATCCCAAAGTGCTGGGATTACAGGTGTGAGCCACTGTGCCCAGCCAACAAATTTATTGGAAGACACAAACTACTAAAGCTTTCCCAAGAAGAAATACAATCTGAATAGTCTTACATATGTAAAGAAATTGAGTTTGTATCAAAACTTGTTCCACAACTGGGCATGGAGGCTGATGCCTGTAATCCAGTGGTTTTTTTTAAATGAGCTGGGAGTGGTGGTACATGCCTGTAGTCCAGCTACTTGCGAGGCTGAGGTGGGAGGATCACTTGAGCGCGGAAGTTCAAGGCCAGAAGTTCAAGGTGAGCTATAATTGTGCCACTGTACTCCAGCCCAGGCCACAGAGAGACCCTATCTTTAAAAAAAAAAAAAAAAAGGCCGGGTGCGGTGGCTCACACCTGTAATCCCAGCACTTTGGGAGGCCGAGGCGGGTGGATCACGAGGTCAAGAGATCGAGATCATCCTGGTCAACATGGTGAAACCCTGCCTCTACTAAAAAAAATACAAAAATTAGCTGGGCATGGTGGCACGCGCCTGTAGTCCCAGCTACTTGGGGGGCTGAGGCAGGAGAATTGCTTGAACCCAGGAGGTGGAGGTTGTGGTGAGCTGAGATCACGCCATTGCACTCCAGCCTGGGTAACAACAGCGAAACTCTGTCTCAA